>NW_015387817.1:85417-103693 GCF_001527695.2 Protobothrops mucrosquamatus | reverse complement strand
ACTACATTGTTAAATAATGACAGAATATTAGTTGTGTATCAGCCACCGTTTCTATATAAATTATTCCCATGCAACTAATTAAGGGGTATCTCTTTAATATCTTAGCTTTTAACAGCCAACATGGGAAATATTTATTCCTTCCTAGAGTTCTGCCAGTGGAATGTTCCTTCTTAAGGAAAGCCTCCAAGTATTTATTTATTCTAGTTCCTTGTTTAACTAGGTTTATATAAATAGATCTTTAACCCTTGTGTAAAAGCTAAGAGTAAGCAAAAGTTAATACAAATATTCACATCAGTCGAGATATTAATGAAGATGAATAAAGAAAGGAGAAAGTGAAAAGAACAGTAGTTTTGCTTATTAGTTATTTGTGACTTCATCCAGTTTCATATTAGATTGGTTTAGAGTAAGCCAAAGTTTTTTTTTTACTTAAACTGAGTTAATATTTCACTTCAACAACAACTACAAAACTCCAGTTTATCCAGACTTTTAATGCTCCAAGTGGGGATCTGATGGGACCTGAACTTGATTATCTGCCCTAAATATTAATCCTTTCACCTTCATTCCTTGCTCCTCACATCTAAACAGGTAATAGGACAATCAATCTTTGTCTTTTCTATCCTCCCTCCCATTTACTTGTACAGAAATATCTGACAAATGAATTGATAGAGGAGGGTTTAAAGGCTTGGAACATGAAGAAATATGAGAAGCAACTTCATTTAAACTTAGATTAACAGGAGGAGAAATTGAATGATTTTTGTCCCAAAACTTGGCTTTTTTGACATGAAACTCATATTTTTTGAGTCTGAATGTACGAGTCTCTCTAGTGAAATGAACTTGATGTATTTTTATTTTTAATTAATTTTAATGTATAACCATTGAACACTTCAAAATGCCTACTGCTTACAAAAATAGAAAACATATAATAAAATGTAAATATCTATGGTAAATTCAAAAGCAACTCACCAGGCCCCCAAAACAACAATAATATGCAAATCAAGTTAAATGCTAAAGTGGAACTATTAATACAAAGGCAATAATCACTCGCTAAAGTCCACTATAAAAACTTGGTTTTACTAGTTTCTGAAAGCTTAGTGTCGCAGATTTGGACTTCCATTTATTCTTGATTCATATGCTCAAAACCACTTTGATTCATACCCCAGAACCACTAGAACACATCTGGCATATCTTATAGCCTGATAAACAGGGCTTTTTTTTGTCATAGAACGCCCAGAACGGAGTTCCGGCACCTTTTTTGGATGGAAACTTGTAGGGTAGGCAAGGCGGGTTGTATGACATGTGTGAGTTCCGGCACCTTTTTTTTTTTTTTTAACAAAAAAAGCACTGCTGGTAAATAAATGAAAGTTTTACTTTAGTTTTATCCAAGTAACACTAAAAGAGCAATATCTTAGTGTCAAGGTGAAAACAATTCATGGCTTGTTGATTGCACTGGCTAGTATATTTATTAAACATTTTCCACTGAAAGAGCTTTCTTGTCTTTACATATTAATTTATACCCATGGGAACTTTTTCTACATTCCATACTATAATTAATTTTTAACAGTTAACTCATTAATGTCATTATTGGAATAGCATCTTGTATTTATCTCTTTCTAGCTTTTCTAATTTGAATGAACTTCATTATGGGAGTTTTATTTGGATCAAACCATCAATTTTTCTTCCCCTTGATTTATCTGCCTAAAGACGTTTGCCAGCCTAATTGTTCTGTTAAGAATCAATGAGACAAATGTGTAGATGCTTTTCCAGCAGCAAACTGGCATATCATTTTGATGATAAATCAGAACATCGGTCATAGTTCTGTGTTTGTTTGTTGCCATGCTTTCGCTTATTATATTATACTAAATAAATCTTAACTGTGTGTTAGAGCTTTGTTTGACTTAGTTTATCCAACAATCGTGATGGGCCAAATATCTGAGTATTCAGGGTTTACAAAACTTCCTGTGCTATTAAAAAAAAAAAAAGGAAAGTAGCACTGCTAATCACTTGCTCTTTCCAGCTCACTGAAGGTAATCCTGATTAAGCTTAATCTTCTTGTGACCATTCATATCTATTTATGTGTATGTCTGGATTAATAGCAGAACAGTTGAAGTCAGGCAAGCGTGGAGACCCACATTCAGTTATGTCAGGATAGAAATATGATTGCAAACTTCTGTAACATATTATAACAAAAGCACTTGGACTTATATACTGCTTCATAGTGCTTTACAGTCCTCTCTAAGTGATTTACAGAGCCAGCCTATTGCCCCCAACAAACTGGGTCCTCATTTTACCGACCTCGGAAGGATGGAAGGCTGAGTCAACCTTGAGCCGGTCAGGATCGAACTCCTGGAGTGAGCAGTGAGTTAGCCTCTGCATTCTAACCACTGCATTCTAACCACTGCACCACCATGGCTCTTATGGTTGCATCATCAAGACCTGCTTAATTTGATTTGCTTATAGTCAATTACATCCATGATCTGCAGCATCAGCAGTGCCCAGGGATTGGCTTGACTTTGACAGTTTCAATCACACTGTGATGGGCAATGTGGCAACCTTGCTCAAATTATTATATGTGGGTTTCTTTGACCCTTGCTGATGGCTTTTTGCAATAGTTCTGAACCAGTGACAAGACTTCAGTGTCACTTTGGCTAAATGACCTGAGGGATCAATATTTGAGTGAGGGAGTAAAGTTGGATGTCACTCGGGGAAAGGTAAACAAATGAAAAATTGCTGCGGAAAGGTAAGCATCAAAACTGCAACAGTTCATGAGGGTGGGAGAGGAATGATGAAAACACACTAGAAATAAAAGCCATTTGGAAAAGTTCCATGAAGCAAAATAGACTTCTGCTCAAAAATAGCAACCACATTTTCTTCCCAACGATCCATGTAATTCAATCTAAGAACATATCAGTGTCCAAAGTTTCTTCCTTCAGTCTAAGGAGCGATTATGGACATTTCAACAGGCACTTTCCTTGAAGGCAGCATAAATCATGTTTTCCCTATAGCTCACAATCTTCTCAACATTTTTAATAACGGTTGTAATAAGGTCATTTTCCACATGAGGCCATCTACACATTCCCACTGAATTCATCCAAGTTGATGTCTACTCACCCACAATACCTTTTCTTTGCCTTTTAGGGGCAACGTACATTTTGAGAGTGATACTTTTAATACATCCATTACTGAAATGCTCCCCTACTTTTATTTCAGCTTTTAGTCACATCATTTCTTCAGAACGATACTGGGAATAAGTGCACCCAGCAGTTGGACCCGTGAAAGGAAAATGGAATTTTTGTATGTGTATGGGGAAATTCTGGGAAAGGGAAAAAGAATCACATCCTTGCATTGGTATTGAGATATGATAAAAGTGATATCAATATTATGATCATCTTTGAGTCATCCCTAAACCATGTTTATAATGCCTTCATCAACCAAGGTTCATAGGTTATCTCTTGGCTGCATCTTCTTACTTCATTCCTCTCCATTACTTCTGAATCAGATTTCCAACAAATTGGAATAACAGTCCAATCTCTGAACTGGAATAATTATTGTAGCATGTTAACAACCATTATGTTTCCTGTCCTTAGCGTTTGGGTGGGGTCTTTGTCTTTCTAATTTCTCCAGCTTCTAGCTTCCTGGCTCCAATCTTTCTGAAAGGATTATTTAATTTGGATTTAATAATAATAATAATAAAGTTGTAAGGGACCTTGGAGGTCATCTAGTTCAACCCCCTGCTCAGGCAGGAAACCCTATACCATTTCAAACAAATGGCTGTCCAGTCTCTTCTTTAAAATTTCCAGTGTTGGAGCATTCACCGCTTCTGGAGGCAGGTTGTTCCACTGGTTAATTGTTCTAACTGTCAGGAAATTCCTCCTTAGTTCTAGGTTGCTTCTCTCCTTGATTAGTTTCTATCCGTTGCTTCTTGTCCTGCCTTCAGGTGCTTTGGAGAATAGTTTAACTCCCTCTTCTTTGTGGCAGCCCCTGAGATATTGGAACACTGCTAGCCCCCTCGTCCTTCTCTTCATTAAATAGACATATTTGCCAGTCATTAATGGCAAGCAGTAAATCCAGATCTACCCAGCATCTGTGCTAGCAGAATTTAATCCTATCATTTCAGAACCAAAGTGGGGGAGTAGTATCTTTCAATATTTTCACACACTTGCACACACACACACACACACACAAAATCTGAATAAATATCAATCAGGGAGAAATATTTAAGAAAGCAAGAGAAAGCATGTGTATCAGGTGACTAAAAATATAATTCTTCACCAGGGTAGTACAGTCCTGTCATTTAATGCTGCCATTTTATTCTGTCTATAGATTTGCTATAGAATGTGGGCTTTTAAGTTCTTGGTAAGTCTGTATTTACCTGAGCTGAGCTATATAAACATAATAGAGGAGGTACATTTTACAGGCCGATCCATAAAAGCAACATTATTTTAAAGAATTATAAAATACCAGTATGTGATTCTTCTATTTTCCATGCTGTAAACTGTATTTTAATAACAATAAAAACATCACAGAGTTTATAACAAAATAATACAACTTTATTTAAGCCACTGAAAGATTTTCAAATTATTGCATGCAGTTGTAGTAGCCTTGTAATTTTCTTATCTGGATTGAAACACAAATAAATCCAAACACATTAACGTCCCACCTACAATATTTTATTTTATTTATATCCTGCCTTCATTACATTTACAAATGCCTAAGATGGGACTAGAACTCCCAGTCTCCTGGTTTCTAGCTTGCTTTCTTAACAACTAAACCAAACTGGCCGTCATGTTATAAATGCATATATATTAAAACTTATTTTTAATTTTGTGTGACACAGACAGACAGATTGGTGTGTTAGAGCTGAAAATTACTACAGTGGAGCACACATATAGATCCACCAGTTTATTACTGGGATCCCAAAATCCTTGCTATAGGTCCAGATTTCACAATCTATTTATCTTGTACTGGCTACAATTTTTTCTGAGATGTCAAGGTGATGTTAAGTTTGAGTTAGCTGTTTCTTTTAGCCATCCAACATTATAGTGTGCAACAATACTGCCAGCAGAAGATAGGCTATTTTAATTGTATTGGCATGAGCACTGGTACTTGAACAAATAAACATTATATCTGAGATTATGAAAACTCTTAACTGTCTCAGCAACTCCATTTATATAGCTCAAGGCTGTTTCACTGATGTTACTGTTTTATATTTTACAGAGCTGCCTTTGTTTGGGTTTGTAGTTTAATGATGTTTCTCAGATGAATGTCCAAGGTGTGTTTAGTAAAATGCTAAATCTTGGATCCTTCTAAAGAAACAGTCCAACTTGGATTCCATCTGTGAGTCACACATAAAGAATTGGATTCCACCTGTGAGTCACACTTTTATTTATCGTGTGTTTTTATCTAAGTGCAGTACAAGACCTGCTCTTATTCTCCACAACTAGTTGAGGTAGCCTGGGTTGCGAGACAGTGAGTCAAGGGGGAATTTTTTTTTTATTATAAAAGACTGTAAACCCTTAATTGACTTTTTGCTGGAAATGGGTAAAATGAACTGGGGATATTTTGATTTATCAATTAAAAGGGCTCTGTATGTATTTTTGTGTTTGGGTGTGTGTGTATGTATGTGTGTGTGTGTGTGTACACACACACATACACTGTATATACACACACACATATATATACACTGTATATATACACACACACACTGAGTTGTGTGGAAAATAGGAAGGAGTATTAGGTGTGTTCTTTGTTTTGATTGATTTATAATAACAATAAATAAATAAATAAATATTATATTAAAAAAGAACTATTGAGGGACTGATGAAAAGTACAGTAATTTGCGAGTTTCCATGACTGTGGCTAGACTGTGACCTCCCCCCTTCATAGTTCAACACCGTAATAAGGATTTTCAAGAACCTGGTCTTCAGAAATCCTACAGGGAGTTTGAGATTCTAAGAAGAGCCAGCAGAAAGGAGATGAGGGATGTGATTTACCATCTTACTTCCCCTTCCTCTTCTTCAGAGTTTGGGCTGGGAATTGCTCTCGAAGGGAGATGGCTATGGTGCAGTGGGCGGAAGGGAAAATAATGCATCATGAAAAACAGAATGCTCAAGCTAGCTGAAGGGTCTCTGTTCAGTTTTCATTGATCCCTTTCATCTCAATCATTTGGTCTTGGCCTTGACCCTCAGGAGATGCTTAATAGGGCTCTACATGGGAAGCAGCAGCACAATTGTCATCTTCTACCCCATCACCTGGTATCAGGTCTTTTCAGGATTCAAGCAATACTTTTCAGCATTTTTTAACCTAAAGTAGACATCTGGTAGCAGAACATGGACTGTCAACAAACTCCATAATAAATAACAATATGATACAGAACCGAAAAAGTTTGCAGTTTTGGATAACATCTTTCATTCGGTGTTTAGGTAAAAAAAAAAAAAAGGATAGTATATGCAATGTATTTTTAAATCCAAATCAGCAATGAAACAAATGCCCTTAAGGATATTTTCTTATGATCAAATTCTGCTCACCTTCTTGTAAAAGTATTTGCAATGAAGTTAAATTGAGAAAAGTGGCTGCATTCCAAACAGAAACTCCTCTGTATGTGGTAATTGAAACTTTAAAGCAATTGCTTGGCCGTAGGACTTAGAATAAGTGGGGGCTGATCGTATTACCCTTTTCTTTCCTCTTCCATTTTAGCTAATGATTAAAATGACATATTTTCTTCTTCTCCTCCTCCTCCTCCTCTCCTCCTCCTCCTGTTTTTAAAACCTGAAGGTCCTATGTTTCTGTTTAATAATAACGAAAAAAAAATTAAGTTTACTTATCTTTTACCAGCTTTTGGAACTTTAGTTTCCTGAGATAACTTTTTTCAGACCAGCTCACTCAGTAAGAACTGTAAAATGGCATTCAGATATGTAAGAGGCTGGTGCCAACTCATGACTTGCTAGAAAGTTGGGGGCTCTTATTGGGGATTTTACATGAACTTAAACTGCTTTTCCCAATTTATCCACCTTTCATATCTGGGATTTTAACCTCCCAGGATTGTAAGCAATGGCCATTCTGGCTGGGGACTTGCTGAAATCTGCCCAGCAAACTTCCCCACATATTAACTGGATGATGGCCAGCTTAGCGGTAGGCAGGGAAGAATCAAGCTTGTTCCTTCATACACACTTCCAGGTTCAGAGTTTATAGTATGGAGTAGCAGTAGTCAGAAGGTAAGTCTAGATCTACTTAATGAAGATCTTTGAATGACTTGCTGTCAACCTGAATGGATTTTTGCTTGCTAGCTGTTATGGACTGGTTTGTATATCACTAGGACCACCAGATCTGGACTACAAAAAAGAAACAATGTAGGAATTGTCTGGATTCCTCCTGCCTGAGTCTGGTAGCTCTCACATCACATTAAAATATGGTTGATTTACTCATATCATTTGAATAAACCACCAATGGCTGAGTTTATACAATATTATATGAAAGAAGAACTGCGTGAGCCTCAGTTCTGGTATGGAGAAGAGGACTTAGCATTCTATAACACATGTGTCATATCTACCAGGTTCTGATTGGTGGATAAAATTCTCACATCTTTTGCGGAGTACAGTATATAGGGAGCTTGTTTCAGATGCAAAACACCTGAAAAGTAGACCTCGTTTCCATTCTGTTCCCATGGAAGGGCTGGAGCAGGCAAATTTGTGTCTCAGTACTCTCCAGGATTTGAACTTGATTCCATCCAACTAACCTCAGCTTTCACAACTGGCAGTCTAAAAGCCAATGGAGTGAGATACTTGAATAAAGGGGCTCTTTTGAATTCCCTTCAGTGCTCTCTGAGCTTCGTTGTTTTCTTGCGGACCTTCTTGCAGACCAAACATCTTCAAAAAAAACAACTAAGTTCAGAGAGCATCAAGGACCCCTCATTTCAACACTGAGCTACAAATATTCTCCTTTATCAATTGCACCTCAGGCCCACAGACCTTTTACTAGCTTTTGAAGGTGAAGGAGAGGTTACCCTGTTGAGCCTAGGCTACAAATGGTTTTGTCATAAGCTCTGGATGTGATACCTAAGGCTACTATTAAAGGGTAGTGCAGTACCATTCCTGGACATGGCCACACTGAGTATTCACAGCAGACAAACAATTACAGGAATGAAAAGTCCTAATATTTTCCTTCTAGTCTGCTCTTCAAAATGCACAGATCTCTAGGGCATCATTAAATATTTTCTGAGTAATGCAAAGGTGAATAATAGTTTGGAATGTAGTTTCATCCCATTACAAACTATCTCATCCAACTTAGGCTAAAGTATGATGTTTCTTTGGTTTCCATCTCTATCCTTTATGAGTATGATTCCTGGCATCTCCATTTGGGGACCTGACAGCTCCCAATTGGTTTTAGAGAAAGAAATGCATTATCTATAAGCAAGAGTTCCTAAATACCCTTTCCTATAAAGTCATTTCAGGGGAGAAAAAACTATAATACAAGTTACATAAAAACACAATAATATTAGAGAAAGTGGCTAAAGAAGCTTCCTAACATATTATATATTTTAACTACTTTCCTGATAGAAATATCTGGTTGAAACTTATGAATTAAAAGTTGCAAAATTAAGTAGGTTCTCTTATGTTTGTTTATTGTTAAAGAGGAGGAAACGTGAACTTTAAAGGTGTTTCTAAAAAATATTCCATGGAAAAGAATAGAATATTTAGAATAGAGTAGAGTAGGCTAGAGTAGGCTAGAGTAGAGTAGAGTAGAGTAGAGTAGAGTAGAGCAGAGCAGAGCAGAGCAGAGTAGACTAGACTAGACTAGACTAGACTAGACTAGACTAGACTAGAATAGAATAGAATAGAATAGAATAGAATAGAATAGAATAGAGCAGGAAGGGACTTTGGAGATCTTCTAGTCCAGCCCCCCCACTCAGGCAGGAGAACCTATACCATCACAGACAAGTGACTGTCCGGTCTCTTCTTAAAAACCTCCAGTGATGGAGCGCCCACAATTTCTGAAGGCAAGCTGTTCCACTGGTTAATTGTCCTCACTGTTAGGAACTTTCTCCTTAATTCCAGGTTGCTTATCATCATCATCATCATCATCATCATCATCATCATCATCATCATCATCATCATCATCATCATCATCATTATATGTGATTTTCATAATGACAGATTGCATATTAGATAATCACAAACTAGGAGGATTCCCATTGTGCTGACAGGATCTAGGCAAGTTTCATTAAACTAAGAAACTAATTTTCTTTCATCCCTGTTGGCTTTAATCTCAGGGTGGCTAAAACTTTGTATTCTGCTCTTGCTTGTCTTGGACCAGCCTTATTTCAGATAACCATAGCAAAGTTTAAAAACCTCTGTATTTCTATTGCACCAAAAAAAATTCAGTTATGAGAATGAGGCCTCGGATATTTGTGATAGTACCAAATGAATGGATTACTCAGGGCCATAAAGTGTGTCCCTTAAATGCCCAGTTTTGGGGGAAAAAATCTAAATGGATCTAGTAGAACTGGCTGCAAAAATACAGCTACGATCCTCCATATTTGTGCAAGACAGATTTGGCAGCTCTGAAAAAAAAATTACACTATAGTCACAGAAGCAATCTTAATTTAAACCTTTGGTGGGCAGCCAGAGAAGTTTAGAGCTGCTGAAATTTCTGAGGTTTATTTAGTTTATTTACACCTTACTCTTTTGAGCACAGGTGCAGAAAGTTTTTCTTAGTCAGCGTGAGTTTTGTAGAATTGCAATGTCTTGGAAGGCAAAGTTTGCCGAGCTGAAGTCAATGCAGTAATGCCATTAGTTTCATGGCATTGATAAATGACACTGAGTAAGAACCTCTGGATCTTTCTGCCAGCAGCAGCCCCAGATGACTCCCATTTAGAGGGATCAAACATGAAACTCTTTAATCGGTGCTCCTAGGGAGCAGAAGGGAACACAGGAATAAATAATTGACACTGTCAGACTAGGAGACATTGTCTTCCGTGGCTGAAATGCACAGCAGCTCACAGTCATCCCTGTCCCAACCCCCCCCCCGCCGCAAATTCCAGAAACCGAGAGAACAATATATACATGTTATAAACATTATATTTATGGATATTATCACAATAACAGAACTTTAGCTTTTTTCACCCACAAGATTAAAACTGGGAAAAAAAACCTCTTATTTATTAATTCAATTTATATGACCGCCCCATCTCAAAGTTATGACTCTGGATGTTTAAAATCAATGTAAAACATTAAAAAAAATGGCATTTTGCTCTGGCTTTCTCTGCTCGTGCAACTAAACAAATCTTCTAGAGATTATTGGAAGGAAAACAAATACAACTTTTATCTTTTTGAAGCCACCTCTCAAAAATATTACTTCTTTTTCAGAAGGAAAAAAAATGATAGTAAATAATTAGGCTGAGAATTTTTAATATAAAAAGTAAGGATGTAAGCATAATATAATTATATATAATATATAAACAGTTATAATAATCCATTCTCTACACTCTTGCACACTTTATTTGTTTCAAAACAAAACAAATTTATTTACTTATTTGTTAAACTTAAATGCCACCCATCTCGCCAAGGTGACTCTAGGCAGCTTACAATCAATAAAATTAACAATTAATAAAAAGACCAATGTAAAACATTAAAGTAATAAAATAACATTACATTTGAATTAAAATTAACCAAGATGCAGAGGAAAGGAGTAAGATGCATTTGGGGACAAGGTGGGGTCTTCTTAATCATCTCCAGAATAAGGGACCCCCATTGGGGCCCCAGGCCAGTTGGCAGTGCCAGCCCTTCCAAAAGAGGATCTATGGGCTATAGTCAGCAGGGGCTATAAGAAAGGATTAATGGACTATAGGGCCATTAGGGACCACAGTTGCCCACTCCTACATTTTACCCAATGAGGCAATTGCCTCTGGTGGTTATGATGGAGTGAGAAACAATGGCACTCCCTTAGCAATACTGTCTATTCCCATCTTTTGAATGACAGAACTATGCTAGTTGCCTCCAGGAAGAGCCTTCCTTCCTTCCTTCCTTCCTTTTCCTTCCTTCCTTCCTTCCTTCCTTCCTTCCTTCCTTCCTTCCTTCCTTCCTTCCTTCCTTCCTTCCTTCCTTTCCAACCTATTTTTATTATTTTTATAAATAAGTCAAGGCAATGAACACACTGGATACTCTTCCTTCCTCTTATTTTCTCCACAAGAACAATCCTGTGAGGTAGGTTAGACTAAGAGAGAGTGACTGGCCCAAAGTCACCCCACCAGCCTCAATGCCTAAGGCGGGACTAGAACTCACAGCCTCCTGTTTCTAGACAAGCACCTTAACCACTACAAGCAAGCAAGATAGTGCTACAAAACAGCCACTCTCAAAGTATGACTTGGGATGCAGTTATGCTCTAGGGAATTCAGTGATTGGTTGATCAGACATCCGAAAACATTGCACAATTTAAAAAAAAAAAAACCCAGAGGAGATAGAATTGAAAAATCTTCCTTGACCAAAGGTTTATGCCTCCCTTCATTATCAATTTGATGGTCACCATGCTAGAAAAGCTAGAGGAGTTTAAGACTTATAGATATATTATCTTGGCCTCTCATTTTAATTAGGAGTCTAATATTACGATACTAAAGGGTGAGATACCATTTAAACTTTCTCTCTGGCTAAAATTTCCACACCAGTGAGTTGAAATCTATGAGTTGTTTCTGTAATAAGAGAGAGTCTGGGCATGTTTCCAGTGATGTCAATGTGTTCCTGCATAAAATAGCAGGACTGGAAACCTCAGATATATTTGAATCAATAAACTTGTGATCTTTATTGTATATGATACATTGCCTCATCCTTTCTTTTTTTGGTTTATGATGCTTATAATGGTGATATCATATAAGGACAGCAAACAAAACCATATCTATATATTTCAGTACAGTATTGTTACGTACAAATGCTTTTCTTTTCTTTTCCAAATAAGTATTTGGGATTACAACATATCTTATTGTTCCAGCATAGTTTATCCAGCCATTTTATTGACTTAAGTTGATTTTAGTATATAACTTAGAGTCAGTGGATTGACATGGTCTATGGATTAATACTTAACTAAACATAAGATAAATAATTTAAGAATAATATACACCTTGCAGCAATAGATTATAGGGACATACACATCTGCCATATGGTTTTGAAATGGTTTCTATAAACCACCAACTTGCTGTTTAAGGCAGGTAGTGATTTTTTTGAGGCTTGAAATGAAACCTGCTAATTTTATTTTATTTATTTATTAAATTTATATGCTGCTCATCTCACGGTTCGAGGCAACTGTGAGTGGCTTACAGTGTAATTAAACATACGGATATAAAACAATTATAAATATAAAAATAGATTAAAATTATATGAGACGAAAACAAACGAATGAATAGCAGAGAGATCCAAACAATTTACTATTATTACTTTCAAAGCATGCACAGCCTAGTTGTCTAATGCCAAGTCAAACCATTGATTCAGCTAATTCAGAATTTTCTATGAGGTCCAATTGCTTACACTGATTGGCTTTACATATTATGCCAAGCTGTACTTTGCTTAATCAAAGTTTAGTGAATAAAGCATAGTAAGGTCAGATCATATAACACATAATGTAGGCACACTAGCTGGAATTGCACTACATGCTAAGCCAACAGAAATTAGCCATAAACATGGTTTAGCATGATGTGTGAATGGAGCTGCTGATTGGCAGTAATTCTTTAGATTTTCTTGTGGCAAAGTCTACCAAACTCATGAAGATACTGCAAACTGAATGTGCGACCTTCTGCATACAAAGCTGATATTCACTGAGTTAATAACTTTCTTATAATTTTAACAGGCATTAAATTGAAAATAAGTACCATGTTTCCAGCAAGGTTCCATCTTGACATCAACATAAGTGGTTGATTATCAAAATAAACTACCAACTATAAACTCTCTAAGCTTTCATATAATCTTTGGAAAACAAAATACTGTGCTTGTATGAGAGACAAGCTGGGTTTTTTTTATAAATAACCTTTGTCAATTTTTCTTTGATTTCTATCTCAAAGGTTTCTATTATGCAAAAATAGGTGCTGCAGCTGTATGTCTCTAATTTAGAAGACTGGGTTTTAAATATATATACACTTTGAGTGCCTTAATAAGTTCCTTATTAAGAATACAAGGATCCAGTGCTTCTTCAGCAGGGAGTCCCTTGTATGAATGAAAGGTGGAGGTGATGATACAAACCATGTGCAGTGTTCATATATAAATAGGGATAAGATGGCGTTTTACCCCATCAACAGTTGTTCTGGAATCATCTCATGGTGGCAGAAGTAGTTCCAAAATGGAAAGAAATAGAACATCTCTCATGTCTAGAGGTCTCTGGTATTGCTTTAGTACTAACAGCCACTTTGTAGTTATAGGTGCTGGCCTAGAAACCAGGAGTTCTAGTCCCATTTTAGGCATAAAAGCAGGATAACCTTGGGTCCATCACCAGGAGACTGTAAGTTCTAGTCCTGCCAGTCACTCTTTCTCTAGTCCTGCCAGTCACACCTCATAGGGTTGTTATTGTGGGGAAAATAGGAGAAGGAAGGAACATTAGGTATGTTCACTGCTTTGTGTTACTTATAAAGTAATAAATAGACAGACAGAGCGGCCTATTCAGCATACTCAAAACCTGAAGATGGTCAAGGCAAAGCTGAATGTAGTAAGGAACAACTGCTCAAAATCCTCCTATCCAAAGAATGAGGGCGAAATGATCAAGTTAGTCTGATTGCTTGGTCTTCTAGACAGATTCTATTCCTACATGCCTTAAAGAAATGTTCTTTTACAAAGAGTAATTTTTCATGATTCATAGCAAATTACTTTTAAACTCAGGAGAGTTTTAAATTTAATTTGAAGTTGTTCTTTTCAGAGTTTCAGTCTTGGTGAATAAATGTTTTTGAGTGGGGAGAGGGTAGTAGCTTCATAATAGCAAACTTGTTCTAATCGCATGCATTGAATTGTGCAATACAGAGGAGATTCATGTACAGTGTTTGGTGCATGAGGCAATCTTCAATAATTTTTTAGGGTCTTTATGCACTTGTACTCAGTTGAGAAAGAGGCAAAAAGAACTCTAAACATAAACAAGCCACAGATGGGAGAGGAATTCTAAATTGTCATTTTCTAAATGACAATTCATTCCAGGCTGGGGGAAAAGATTCAGATTGTTGACCAAGACTTCACCTTAATGAACTTCTTGATAAAAATGGCTGCTGGTTCTTATTGTGATTTCCAAGAATTTGTGTATTACTTCCCATTTGTTCATTAAAATTCCTTATTGAAGTCCATTTGATTCTTGCTTCCTTGATCATGCCTTGTGGCATATGGCTTGACCCATCAGTTGGACGGAGACACCTCAGCTGAGTGCTGCAGTAGGCAAAGTATTCAATTTTGATCCTTTTTTTCCCCATGCCTGTTTATTCAAGATGTTTGAAATTCTCAAAGGAGTGAATGTTGAATGGCAATTACCATGCAAAATATAACAATGCTCAAATTTTGCAGGATTGGTGATGATGCACAGAAGTCTTGGGGACTAACTTAGCTCTGAAGAGTGACTATCCTTGGCTGAATTGTGTATCTCTCATGGTTCTGATAGATGAAACCGTTAAAAGAATTTCAAGGCAAGAATTCTTCCTTAAAGAACATTTTATTAGGAAACAAAGTACCAGCACTTACTTAGTTGTACCCAAAACTGAGATTCCCTCCCCTCAGATACAAAGTAACAAGTTGCAATTCCCACCCCACAGACGCTGTCATAAATCACATTCCCCAATTAATGCAAAATGCGGGCTTTTCTCACTGACTCCTCAGCCCGCCAAAATCATGTCCTTGAGTTCCCACACTTCTACATTGTTACGGCTAACTAAACCCTCAACCATTTGCCCCATCCCCCCTTCTACATCTGAACTCTAAAAGAAGACAAAAGGCACGTTAGAAACAAAAGTAAAAATGGCTGCTGATTCTTAGTTCTCAGAGCGACGGTATCCATTGTCACAGCATTGACAGTATCATTTGTTGAATATTTTTCTAATGTTTGCCTTTTCAAATGAATCTTATCACCTGTTGGCCCTGCACCATGTTTTTCAATCCAATATGTGGGAAGACAAGACCAGCAGGCATAACTTCACTCCTTCACCACATATCAATTTATGCTATATTTAAATTAAGGTCTCCTGGATCTTTAATAGTTACTAGACTAACTGTAAATGCTGCATTTCTTCTGGTCCTCTTAGCTGCACCCCGAAGTTCATTTCAATTTCTAAATTCTGAATCTGTCACAACTTTATTTGGAAATAGTATAATATTCCCCCCATTTTGTTAGGATAGAGCTTCTTTTAAGTTTAAAAAAGCAGACATAAAAGAATAGGTTGGCTCATTTGGATGTAAACCAGGAGTAAGATGCTGAGACTCTAGAAAGAGTACAAAGAAGAGCAACAAAGATGATTAGGGGACTGGAGGCTAAAACATATAAGGAACGGTTGCTGGAATTGGGTATGTCTAACGAAGAGAAGGACGAGGGGGGACATGATAGCAGTGATCTCAGGGGCTGCCATAAAGAAGAGGGAGTCAAGCTATTCTCCAAAGCGCCTGAAGGCAGAACAAGAAGCAACGGATGGAAACTAATCAAGGAGAGAAGCAATCTAGAACTAAGCAGAAACTTCCTGACAGTGAGAACAATTAACCAGTGGAACAACCTGCCTCCAGAAGTGGTGAATGCTCGAACACTGGAAGTTTTTTAAGAAGAGACTGGACAGCCATTTGTCCAAAATGGTGTAGGGTTTCCTGCCTGAGCAGGGGGTTGGACTCGATGACCTCCAAGGTCCCTTCCAACTTTATTATTATTATTATTATTATTATTATTATTATTATTATTATTATTATTATTATTATTATTATTATTATTATTATTATTATTATTATTATTATTATTATTATTATTATAGTGGGAAATACTTTCCTAGAATGCAGGTTAACAGGAACAGTCTGTACAAACACTTCAGGGTAAGCCTTATTGTGGCTTGTTTTTCTTCGGCACATTGTAGAGAAATAATGCACAGCTCAGTGCATTATGCAGACTTAGCCATGTATGGTTTATTCAATAAACCATGGTTTCACATATCATAGCTTAGCATAATGTGTGAATAGAGCATGCATGTATGCATATCAGCCTGAAGGAATTATGACCTTCTTTAATTTGTCTGCTATGACATAATGGTATTCCTCAATAAGTACAGAAAGTTAGAAATGGCTCTGTTCTATATGAAGTCAGTCACTGCAACAGACTCTTTCAGGATGTATAGATGAAAAACATTTTTAAAAAAAATATTTTGGGATGGTGTCCAAATAATGAGTTGTGATTCATCTGATTGACTCATATAACCTCCAGCTCTGGATGGCTGAAAAGGTGGAAAGGCTTCAGTGACAAACATCATTTGACATATTCATCAAATAACCTGATATTATGAAATTACCTTGTGTTAGAGAAATAGACATTTTAAACCACAATGCTTTTCTTAAGTTTTTTTTTTTTTAAAAAAAAACCCTACCTCGTATAAGGTGGAAGACGAGATTACTTTGCACTAAAGGATTGTTAAATTGGAAGTAAATTGGAAGTAATACAAAGCATGGATCTTTCTGAAGACACTAATGTTGATGTGTGAAAATCCACAGGATAACAAATAACTTAATGTTCATTTGAAGACAGGATTCAACAACTGTGTATTGGAAACAATCTCATGAACGACCGAGGGATATTGTTTCTGTTATCTATTTATTATAAAGAATAATCTTAGGAAGCTTAAGGTGAGTTTCTAAGACTTACTTGTAGTCAGTAAGATGAAAATAAACATATCTTAATGTGCAGAGTGGTTTAAAATGTAAAATGGCATAGCTGAAGTTTTTTGAGAGAAAACTGCAGCTCTGGAGTTAGGAAAAAAACAGTCTTCAAGTTTTTTTTTAATAATTAGGCCATAACAATTATTAGGTTGACGAAGAAAGACTAGGTTTAGCCGTTCTTTTTGTATTTGACTTTGTGTGTCATTTTGTATTTAGTAAACATATTTGGTCTATGCATGAAGGATATTCAGGTTCAGTGCTCTGTTTAACAATGGATCTCCTTAGATATGCTTCAAAAAATTAAGAAATTTGCTCTGAGCAGCATTTATCTTGAGAATAAAATGAGTTTCAAATATAGCATAGCCAAATCTATTTCTTAAGAAAAAATAAAATCTGAATAATAAATCTTATTTTTATCACATTGGATAGTTAACCACACTGGTCAGAGAAATTTAAATGTAATTATCAAGCAGGGTTCTTTTTTTATATTCCAACCACCAGATGGCATAAAAACTATATAAAATGTAGCACATCCTTTGCAAATATTATTAAAGTTGATGTCAGCAATATTTAATTAAAGGCTAGATATTACCTAGGGTAATGATTCAAAATCACATTACTATAAGCAGATGATACTTCTATATTACAGATAACCCTCAATTTATGACCAGTTGTTTTATGACCGTTCTGAGTTAGGATGGCCTTGGAATGGATGCTTTATGGCCCGTAAAGCACTTCCAGCCATTGTAAAATGTTGTACACATCCCTGATCATGTGACCACACTTTGAGTGCTTGGCAACCAGCTCACAATTACAGCTGGTTGCAGCAGCCCACAGTCATGAAACTGTGATTGCTGGCTTTTTTTGCCAGTTTCCAGCATTGTTTTCTACCCAAAAACGCCTATTCAGGAGAATGGATTTGCTTAACAACTACAGTGTTTGCTTCATGACTGTGTGATTTTTCTTAACAATCACCATGAAACAAATTCTGTCATGAGTCCCTCAACTTATGATTGCAATGACTTAATTGTGTTCATAAGTCAAGAAATACCTGTATAAAAATATTTTGGCATCTTAAAGACTGACACATATATTATACATATATTTTTGTGGAAACAGGCTATATTCCATTAAAGTTTATAGGGTAATCCATTTATTAGTCTTTAAGGATTCATGAGAGTATTGTTTTTGCTCTAACTGATTAACACGGGTGACCTCAAGAACTTAATAATAAATAATAATAATAATAATAATAATAATAATAATAATAATAATAATAATAATAATAATAATAATAATAATAATAATAATAATAATAATAGTAAAGTTGGAAGGGACCTTGAAGGTCATCTAGTCCAACCCCCTGCTCAGGCAGGAAACCCTATACCATTTCGGACAAATGGCTGTCCAGTCTCTTCTTAAAAACTTC
>NW_015387817.1:77736-85352 GCF_001527695.2 Protobothrops mucrosquamatus | reverse complement strand
TACCCAATTCCAGCAGCCGTTCCTTATATGCTTTAGCCTCCAGTCCCCTAATCATCTTTGTTGCTCTTCTCTGTACTCTTTCTAAAGTCTCAACATCTTTTTTACATCGCGGTGACCAAAACTGGATGCAGTATTCCAAGTGTGGCCTTACCAAGGCATTGTAAAGTGGTATTAACACTTCTCGTGATCTTGATTCTATCCCTCTGTTAATGCAGCCTAGCACTGTTACTCATAAAGTAAGACATGTATACTTATATATATTTATCTCTATGGCATCAGAGTAAACTAGGATCTGCATCCATTTATGATAGAAATGCTTTTGGAAAAATAGAAAAAAAACGATTTGTGGTTATTTTCAGATGCACTTGTGTAGTGTTGAGAAGCATGGGAATAATACAGTATTACATTGTATAGCCCAGTTAGGTGGTAAACAGACTTAGTTACTGTGGGAAGCAACCAGGTGATACCAGGGTTCTAGGCTGGGTTGAGAAGTCGAAGAAACACCTAGAATAAGATAACAACTAGGCACCAGTGTTATTGCCAAGAAAACTGCCTGGCAAAATTACATGAATTACATTCAAGTGGAAGAAAATGTTGTTGCATTCTTAGAGCCAGTCAGTATAGCGGTTAAATCATATGACTAGAAAGCGGGAGACTATGACTTCTAGTCCACCATTGGGCATAAAGCCAGCTGGGGGACCTTGGAACAATTATGTTCTCTCAGCCCTGGGAAGAAGACAAGAACAAACCACTTCCTCAAAACCTATCCAAGCAGACTGCAAGGACTAGTCCAGCAGCTGCCAGAAGTCAAGACTGACTTAAAGGCTTGTCCATGCGTGCCCAGGCACACATACACACATCAAGACATGTAACAGCAGGGCTGATCTCATTCCAGACAAGTGGACTATCCAATCTCTTCTTAAAAGCTTCCAGTGATGGAGCACCCACAACTTCTGATGGCAAGCTGTTCCACTGATGGATTGTTCTCTCTCAGGAAATTTCTCCTTAGTTCTAGATTGCTTCTCTCCTTGATTAGTTTTCCTCCATTGTTTCTTGTCTTACCATCTTGCCTTCTTTCATTCTTTCTATCCATTGTTAAAGGATGCTAGAGGTTGTAGCAGGAGTAAGACATGGGGCAAATCACCATTACTCTTGGGTTAACCAAGGACTTGCTTTCTTGCCCTCCATTGATATAGCCACCATTGACTGTATTCAGGTTTTATTTAAATAAAAAAACAAAACAGCATCCTTGCCTATGTACCCAAATGGTACTCTACATACTCATGGATAAGCCAAGAATTTTTGCTTCCAAAATACACCACAAAAATTGGGCTTGGCTTATCCAGGTATATATGGTATACTCAATGTGTGAACCTACTACAAAGAGTGTAAAATGGGCTGTCTAGTGCTCTGAGAATTTTTTTAAGATCCTTTGGCCTTGATCAAAAGAACCATTTTAAAAACCTAAAACATAAAACAGATGGTTTTGAAAGCTCCTTAGTCTCAAATAAAGTTTTCCAAGTAACACATCACTCTAAGTCAGTGGTTCTCAACCTGTGGGTCGGGACCCCATTTGGGGTCGATCGACCATTTCATGGGGGTCGCCAAGCAAGGCTGTCCGCCATTATTTTTGTCCGCCATTTTTTTCCCCTTTTCCGGCGGGTGCCTTACCTCCCTTGGGCTGGGCCAGCTGGTGGTCAGCCTGCTCTGTCTCTGCCGCTTGCCAGCTACGCCTTGGCCGGCGCAGGGGGCGGAACCACACATGCGCGGCACTCCCGGGCAGGGAAAGTCCTCGACTTATGACCGGTTGGGTAGTTCTCGACTTACGACCGGTTTAGTCCTCAACTTACGACCGGTTGGGGTCATGGCATTAAAAAGGTTGAGAACCACTGCTCTAAGTCATGAATCACAACATTCATTTATTTTTATTTAACCTTTATTATTGTTATAAATAATTCAAGGCAGTGCACACATGTAATATTCCTTCCTCCTTCTATTTTTCCTACAGTAACAAGCCTATGAGGTAAGTTGGCCCAAAGTTGCCCAGCTAGCTTTCATGCCTAAGGCAGAACTAAAACTCACCATCTTCCAGGTTTTAACCTGGTGCCTTAACTGACTCTACATACAATATAGAAATCACAGTTAAGTTTGTATATCATGCTTCATGTGAAATTAAAAGGAAATTGCTTTATGTTGTGTGAACTAGATCCATTGTATATGTTTTTTTAACATCCAGGCTCTCGATAAGATTTTTTGAAAATGTATTGACGTTTCAAATGCATTGGAAATTGCAAACACCACAAATCATTCATTCTAGAAAAATAATACGTGTTCTTAAATCAGTTGTTTTCAAGATGAAAACAAACCAAATTAAACAGCCTCATCCTTTAAGACCATATCTGGCCTGCAAAACTCCAGTTAATTCCTTGGTGGCATCAAAGAGGAAGAGATGACTGTAACTACCATCCGATGCGCATGTAAATTTTTGCATTCTAGATCTGCATCCCTGAAAAAGAGAGCTGTTTATTTTTAATTTAAAAATAAATGCCTCGTTCATTGGAAAAAAATGAAATGCTTTCTTTAGGAATAAATGAAACGGCCTCCTGGAGTCATTGTGAATCTTTCATGTCCATAGCCAAGTTCTGAATATAGCATTTATACACCTCCCATAACCTAATTACTTTTGAAAATTTCAGTGAGTGGAGTTAAAGAGGCTTATTTTGAGTCATGCATAAATGTGTATTTGTGCTATTTACAACTGGAGTTTCATCAGCCTATGTTTCTTTATAATGATTTTATTTCTCTAATTCTATTTAGAGACATGAGGCGGAAGCAGGTGTTCAGCCCCCAGTATGGCTGTATCAATCCACCAAAGAAAGAACTTCTGCAAAAGATGATGCTATAAATCAGAGGAGAATTTTTCTCAGTAGGATACTACATCAGAGATAACAATCTTGGTCCTATAAACCATGGAAATTGTGACTTACTAATGCTAATTTTATAAACCTTGCAAATTAAAATGCAATTTATGACGCAGGATTGGAATCACATCGCTCTATAGATTTGGGGTGTTAGTCATATGTAGTTGAATAATCAAGATCTACACAAAAGAGCATCAGCAGACTCAAATAATCACCAGAATTCATAGAAATAAAAAAACAAAATCTGTAAACAAAAGCGCATTCTTTATTTTTGAGGTTTGCTCATTGGGGAGGTCCATAGAATCTATGAATTTACAATTTAATTCCTAGCTGCATATTGCTTTTTCTTAGAATATGTCCTTTGAATGATAAATGAATTGTATTCTCAAAATATGATGAGCATAATGGTTTGCTAATTTAGTCTACTGTGAACCTCATCTGTTTGATATATTCAGACTGGAGTAGTATAGAAATCCCTGTAGACCAAACAAATGATATGCTTGAAAAGCCTTTAAGCTTCATCATAGCTCATGGCTGTCTTTCCTTCTTAGATTCCATTCACCATTCCAATTCCGTGTATACAGAACTGCCTCCTCCTGCATCATTGATGCTGTGATTCTGTTCAGAATTCAGAATATACACATAACAGAGTTGGAAGGGAGCTTGGAGGGTTTCTAGTCCAACCCCCTGCTCTAGTAGGAGACTCTATACCATTCCGGATAGATGGTCCTATCTCTTCTTAAAACCTCTTCTTAAAAGCCTCTAGTGGGAAAATGACTTCATTGGCTGGGTTCACACATTGCCTTAAAAAACCATAAGGTTTTGAGTTAAGCTTAGCGCAATATGTGAACAAAACACGATTTAAAATAGTTTGTGATTCAGCATGCACAAACCCTGAGAGCAATAGCTTATTCAACAAATTAAGGTTTAACAGGTTAGTGTGATGTGTGAACCTAGTCAGAAAGTTGGTCTATCAACTGCAACATTATTTGCTCCCCTCTTTTCCAAACTGATAGCTTTCAGACAGGTCGAAAATTGATTTCCATAATTTTCAGGAACTTTTCAAGATGATAATGATTCTTCTGCCCCTCCCAGAGATTTAAAGGAGATAGATTGCATAAATTGGGTTTTTTTCCAGCTATACTTAAAACACTTTGGATCACAAAGCATTTGCTGTACCATAGAGATATTATGCATCTCCTGATGCTTGGGTTCTTGACTTCAGCTATGGCTCCTTTCGCATACACAAGGAAGAAGCATGAGGCTGAACTGTTTGCACCCTTCAATTCAGTCAGATTTTCCTAGACTATCAAAAATGTGCCAGTGTTTAAAAACAACACTAATCCCATGTTTGCTGACTAAAGAACATTGCAGATAACGGGGTTCCCAATGTAATTTGAAAAGGAAAACCAAAAGATTCTCTTGTCAAAGTTATGTAATATTTTACTGATGCAGCACTCCCTCTTTACATGGAAAAAGGCCCCACATAATTACATTCATTACTAAGTCAAATTAATAGACTTACATGAAAAAAATAACGTAGCATATTTTTTATATTAATTTTTATCTGGATTGTGTAAACTCTGTTGTGAGAACCAAGTTTTATCAATGATAATTTTTATGTTCTCACGCATTTTACAGAATTGATCACTGAATTCCAACTTGGGGAGAGAGGGGGAAAAAATGAAAACAGAGTAACTGACTGACCGAGAAATTTGATTTATTAACACTATGAGTCACTTAGCATCTACCACAGCTTTTGGAGTTTAGGTGCTGGGCCCCAGTTTTCACTCTTAAACAAATAGATATTGGATATCATAATCAAGTGATTTTTATTCTCCCTCTTCCCCACTAAATGTGCATTTTTAAATTTTTCTTAAAGCCAAAAATAACAAGTGAACCATTTTTTTTAAATAAAAAGCACTTTAAAGTTCATGCCTCAGTAATAACAAATGGAAAATCGCCAAGATTTTGGCAACTTTTTAAAATGTTCCTCAGATTGATACTGATGCCCTTTTGGAAGCCATGAATTGCATGTTGCATTTTTTTATTTCTACCTAATGGTTGTTTTGACATTATTTTTGCCATCCACTATTATTTTTCCAGCAACATCTGAAAAAAAAACCCATAGAGTGAATTAGCGTTGCACTGACATACAATGGTTCTATTTTATCCTTTGCATGCATATTAGCACATCCTTGATTGACTGAGCCAGGAGAAATGTGAACAAACAACACATTGGTTCTTTTCCCATAGTCAGAGTGATATGTTACTTTTTCATTTTTGTCAGCATAAAAATATACTGACGTGAACTGAGCTACCACAAGACCAAATCCTGTCCTGCCTTAGGTATAAATCTGTATAGATGCTGCTCTTAGAGTTTCGGTATGAGACCATTTAAAGAAATCTATTGTGGATTCTGCTGGCTTTGTTACTCCATGTTTCACCTCCCAGCAGGAAAATCAACCACCAATCACTGTCCTTAATAAGAGGTAGGCAGGGGCTGAGTAAGAGGAGGAGGCTGCATTAAATAGTAAGTATAGCCACCTGACAACTTGCCTCATTGACAGGGTTAGGGAATTGGTTAGGATTAGGATTAGGACATGGAGGTACCAGTTGTCCTCAACTTATGATCACCATTGAGCCCAACATTTCCATTCCTAAGCAAGACAATGGTTAAGTGAGTTTTGTCTCATTTTACGACCTTTCTTGCCATCCTTGTGAAGTGAATCACTGCAGTTGTTAAATTAGTAACATGGTTGTTAAGTGAATCTGACTTCCCCACTGACTTTGTACGTCAGAAGGTGGCAAAAGGTGATGATCACCTGACCCCGGGATACTGTTACTGGCATAAATACATGCCAGTTGCCAAGCATCCAAATTTTGATCACGTGACCATGGGGATGCTGCAATGGTTATAAGTGCGAAAAGAGGTCATAAGTCACATTTTTCAATGCCGTTGTAAATTTTAATGGTCACTAAATGAATGGTTGTATGTCGAAGACTACCTATACATCTTGCTTACAACCCTGTAGGCTCTTTCTGAATATTGATCCAGCACTCTTTTGAAACAGCACTAAAGCAGCATCCAAAAAATAGTCAACAAATAAAAATAAAGGACCACAGTGCCCTTTATTCTTCCTGTGCTCTGTACTTTAACAGATGCAGGAGTGTGGAGTAAAGCAGGAAAAAGCCAACAATTGTTAATGCTGCAAGGCAATTACTGTGCCCCGTAGCAATCAGAGGTACATCATGGAATAAGCAAAATGACATCACTCCCTCCCAAGAAATAAACACCATAAAACTATGTCCATAAAAAAGACCATTATTGGCAGAAATCATGGGAAACCTGTAATGGTGAGAGAGCCAAGTAAATGCAGTTGGCAGAATTCAGGTCTCGCTCCCCATTGAGACCCATCTTCTGAACATCACAGGATTAACACTCTCAAGAGAATACTAAAATTTCCAGCTCTGTACCTATGTGTATACTGTAAGGCATATTGAATACATTACATTATATACATGACAGAACATTTCCTAAGATGATCAAATTGTCAAGCTCAGGGTCTGAATGCATGTTCAGAGTCAGAGACTCGCTTCCGGCAGAGTAGCAAGGATCTGGAGCAACTATGGTCTTTTATGAACTGTGGACTTCAATTCCCAGAATTCCTGAGCCAGCTCTGGGGGCTGCTGTGATATAACCCAAGCTGCATTATTGCCCTCTCTTGTCAAGGATATACACCAATGTCCTTTGCTCTGCTTTCACAGCTGCTTGCATATTTTTGGCTACGCACCTGCCACAGTTCAGGGTCTCAGTATCTGAACACATACACCCTTCCGCTAAGGTCATTGTCTCCCTCAGGGATAGCTGTCTGTTGGCTCCTCTGTCTGACAGTCCATCTGGACTGCCTCTTCCACCTATGAGAAAATTCAGACATCATAACAAGTGCCTTCTGTAGCCTGCAGAGAAGTCCCTTTTCCCACATACTCTGTTTAAAACCACAAAAATAATTATATTATACAGTATTCTACAAGACATTTGATAAGGCTCCTTATATTTCTGATTTATAACTGTTGATGGCTTTTGGTTTTGATAGGGTTGATTCCCTTGTTCTAATTTTATTTGTTATGTACCACTCAGATCTGGGAGGTATTTCATACTGTATGTTTTGCAGAGGCTTCCCCACTCCAAGTGATTCTGTGTGGCTTATATTAGAAAATCAAAGAACAATAAAAATTAAGAAATTGTTGTTCGTAACAACAAAAAACAACCTCCAAGAACTCAGCAGCCCACCCTGCCTCAGAGCCTGGGAGAACAGATGGATTTTCATAGACTTTCTGAAAATCATTAAGGTGAGAGTCACATTAGTAGTACATTTATTTGTAATCATAGGTTTTAGCAAAATTGATATAAAATTATAACAATCTCTGTGAGAGCCATGTAGATCCCACAGAGACGGATTGTGGCAGTGGCAAGATTGCTGTTCTTTCCAAATATCACAAAGGAAGGAAGGAAAATGATGATTTGCTCCAAAGAATAAACTTGTGTTTTTCCTTGTTCACCTGGAGGCCAGTGCATATCTAGCCATTCACACAAAGGCTATTCCCTGTCACAAACGGCATTAAGCAAGGCTGCGTGCTGGCACCAACCTTGTTCAGCATGATGTTTTCAGCCATGCTGTCTGACGCCTTTCA
>NW_015387817.1:76077-77509 GCF_001527695.2 Protobothrops mucrosquamatus | reverse complement strand
CAGAAATCTGAGGATCCAGTGACAGGATAAGTTACCAGATACAGATGTCCTCTCCAGAGAAGGCCTATCATCAGTTTACACTCTGTTGATGAAAGCCCAGATGCGCTGGGCAGGCCACGTTGTAAGGATGCCAGACCATTGCATCCCTAAACAGCTCTTCTATGGTGAGCTGTCTCAAGGAAAGCGATCGCACGGGGGACAAAAGAAGCGATACAAAGGCACGCTGAAAGCATCTCTCAAGTCCCTGGATATCGACACCATCTCTTGGGAATTTTGGGCGCATGATCGACCGACATGGCGTACCCTGGTTTACCAGGGTTGCCAGACATATGAACACAGAAGGACAATCTTGGCACAAGAGAAGCGAGCACTCCGTAAAGCCAGAGCTGCAAATGCTGAAGCAATAGTGTCCACATTTCTGTTCAGTATGTGGCAGAATATTCAGTGCTAACATCGGTCTCATCAGCCATCTATGGACACACTGCTGATGGCCCATAATCCATAAGATGTCAAGGTCTTCATCGAAATCGATGGACGAACAACATTCTCCTGTGAATCTATGCTCATCTGCGCTAAATGTGGACATGTTTGCAGGAAGCTGGTTTCCTCTGAAAGATGTCAGTGTGGGGCTTATCAGTCCTCCAGAGTTTTTGAATGCCTGAATAGGATTTCTGACTGACTAAAAGTAGCAACATTTGTACTATCTCAGTAGCACATGACTTACCACTAGGCACAATGCTGACGTCCTCTCCCAGCTCTGCGTTTCTTGGCTCTGCCTGACAGCCAACCTCTGACCAACATTAGTCTGGCTCTGTTTGGCAAAGCAGATTTAATCATATCATTTCCTTGGAACATTTTCCAGGATTATGATGATTACTCACGGGGAGAAATCACAAGGTCTGAAGAGATTTGGAAGGGGGAGGGAAGGGAGGGATTGCCGCAGAGGCATCTCAGTGTTTATCCTGTCAATAAGTGAGTCAGCTGGTGATGCCAGCTTGTCACAACACTGGCAGGATCTCAGGAGGCCTGGAATAATAACCCTTTGTAACTCCTGCTGCTGTATCGACGACAAAATGTGCATTGTGTTATTTCTTTCTAATTGGAGACACTTTTGGGGATCCTTTTATAGAATCTTCTGCTGAGAAATGCATGTCAGAGAGGAAAACTTTAACTGGCATTACGGATATTTCATAACGAAGCCTCTTCTCTATGTTCAGGAGCATATTGCTAAAAAGGAGGTAATCGTTCTTGACAAACTAATTATTTGGGGGTGTTTTGTTCGTTTGCTTTGGTGCCTTCAAGTCAGTCTTGATGCTTGGCAAGTGCCTGAAGAAACGCAAGCAGGGGTTTGGGCAATTTTTTTCAGAAGAGGTTTTCCACGGTCTTGCTGGGAATGACAGAGTGACTGGTCCAAGGTCACCCAATTGGCTAT
>NW_015387817.1:70738-73964 GCF_001527695.2 Protobothrops mucrosquamatus | reverse complement strand
TAACTGCAGCCCCCAAATGCTATAGGAAGTCCTCCAGGAAGGTTGATCCTAAAATGCCCAACATTTCTTTGGATTTCCAAATCAAATCTAGATGCAGGATAAGTACAGCAGCAACACTTCACTAACTTGGCTCCAGATTTCATGCAAAGCATATGCAATCCTTCATTCTATTCCCTCTTGGCGTGTTCAAACCACACTCCTTTATGTAAACTGTATGCACAAGGTTGAAAAATTGGATCAGCTTTGGCACTTAATTGCTTTCTTTATGTAACTGGAAGCAAAATGACAAAACTGAGCATATGAAGTTTGGTAAATAATCAGTGGCCTGATCTAAAGGAAGAAAAGAGTGGGGAGAGACGATGGTGAGGCATGACTAAAGAGCTTCTTAAAGTAGAAAGGAATCTGTTCTGTGTTCTCATATCAAATCCTCACTTTTCATTCTACTTGGAACTCTCAGAAGCAAAGTCAAGAGGAGAAACATGATGGAAAATTGGGAATCAGTGTGGCTGATCTATCCTTCTTTCACTGCCTTTTTGGGGCATCTTTCCTGTTAAAATTTGATTTGGGGATACAATACCCTGATCGCACACTGTTTTATTATCATATTCCTCCACATATGGGATGTTCTTTGTCCCCTTTATAACCTCTTTCAACTGTACCATTGTGTAACCGCTTGCACACATCTGCTTGGGACTGTTTCTGGTAAGACATCAATTTTCTGTTTCTTGCTTCTTCTGACAATGCAGCATAATCAGTATCAGCTTTTCCTATAAAATTTAATAATCTTAATAGATAAGGGGCCCTATGCTCTTTTGCAAAACCAAGTCAAACCAACACCAGTATCAATGCTTCTGATATTTCAATTTACATATATTACTTGGAAAATTTATATTGCCACCCAGCTTAAATATGTAAGTCTGAGTAGTGAACAATCCATACAAAGGATTTTTTTTAAAAAAAACCATAAACAATTAAAATAATCCAAGAGAAAAAAAAAAATCCAAGACAGTACATAGCAATTCTATAAAAACAGTTTATTGGGCTCTCCCTATTGCCCAGGGGAAAAGCCAGGTTTTAACAGTCTTTGAGAAAGCATGGAGCCATCCAAATTTCAGGGAGTAAGGCTGTTCTCAACAGGCACTGCAGGAGAGAAAACACACCTCTCTCTTCCGCAAGATGACACTGTTGAATAGAAGGGCCCTGACGCACACCATCCTATCAGCTCTGGTGGAACTCTCAGAGATAGACAGTCCTCAAAGTAGCCTGGCTCTATGTTATGTTGGGATTTAAAGGTAAAGCTAAATGTTGAATTGTACCCAGAAGCACACTGCTAGCCAATCTAGTTCATGCAGCAATGGTGTTGCACAAAAAAAAACACTTTGGATCCCCCCCTCCAAACTATTCTTCTTCTTCTTCAAGGCAGCCCCTCATACGACATTTTGCAGTAATTTAACTGGAAAGTGACTAGGATTTAACTGACCACACAGCCTCCTGTCCCAGGAATGGGTGCAATTGCTGCATATCAGGAATCCATGCCAAGGAGCCATGGTTATAGCTGCCCCTTGCTCTTTGAGTGGAGCCATGAGTCCACAAATGTGGAGCCATGAGGCTCTCCACACTGCAAAATGACTCTGTTGGGGCTACCTATCAAGAGTTAAATTTGAAAAACCACCAGATCCAGGAGCTCCAAAGACCTAGAATCAGTTTTGCCAGCACTGAGCTTATCATCTTCCCCATGCAGACTGTCATTGCTTCCAGATACTGGGTAACAACTTCAACTATGTCACTTGTGTAGTCCGGGATGGATATCTAAAGTTAAGTATCATTAGCATATTTATGGAATTTCACCCCATGTTGACAGTTGATCTCACTTAGCAGTTTCATGTAGATATTAAATAGGAGTAAGGAGAGAATTAAGCTATGAGATACCCTACAGAGGGGAGGCCCAGAGCTAGATCTACACTGACTAGAAATGACATTGGAGGAAGGAAGAGAACAGTGCCTCCCATTGCCAATTCCTGGAGCCAGTCTAGAAGCATACCATGATCAATGATATCGAAAACTCCCTAGGAGAACAAGGACAGTTGTGCCATCTCCAGGGATCATCCACAAGGATGATTGCCTCAGTTCTATTACCCAGTCTGAAACTCAACTGAAAATGGTCCAGATAATCTGCTTCTTTCAGAGCCATTAGAAGCTGTGCACCTGTCACCTTCTCAACAACCATTCCCCAAAAGGTAAAGTAAGAAACTGGATGAAAATTGTCCAAGAATGGCTTCGTAAGGAGAAAATGGACTCCTACCTCCTTCAAAACAGATAAAATCACCCATTGTGCTATCAATAAATTTTATCAGGTCCATGACTGCCACAAACTCTTGCAACTATCCAGACAAAGAACTCAGAAGTACCCCAGAACTATAATTCTAGCAAACTCCAGTGCCAGCCTGGCCATCACAGAGCTGAGAAGCTCAGGCTGCACATCAGGGAGGCTGGTCCATGAGCAGTAATCCTGATACCCACAACTTAGCTTCACAAAGAGGATATGACATCCAGAGCTATGTCCAATGCAGCATCCCTAAAAACCACCTAAATGACAACAGCCATACTCCTGTCCTGGGATGTTTGTGCCACACTCCAAAACCAGAAGAGCACATTTTGGAGAGGAGAAATGCCCCCCCCAGCACTTATCTAGATTTCAATCGTGCATACAATGTTTGCCTTCTCATCCTAGATTTAATCATGGATGAGGCTGCCCTTGCATTAAGTGGCTGGGGCCACCAAAACTGCAAAGAATGCAGCCTTGATGTTAAAACACAAAGGCATTTTCAGAGTGTTTTGTCCTCTGTCTCCTGCCACATCTCCCCATGCCCATCACCATCTTGGTATTCCTGCTTGCCCTCTCCCCCTCAGTATAAAATCACCCTGGTTATGTGTGCATATGTGTGGAACCTAATATGTATGTACATACTCTTATTAATTCCTGGAGAGAGAAAAAATGAGGAGGAGGAGGAGGAGGAGGAGGAAGAGGAAGAAGAAGAAGAAGAAGAAGAAGAAGAAGAAGAAGAAGAAGAAGAAGAAGAAGAAGAAGAAGAAGAAGAAGAAGAAGAAGAAGAAGAAGAAGAAGAAGAAGAAGAAGAAGAAGAAGAAGAAGAAGAAGAAGAAGAATTTTGCTATGGAGAAGAAAATACAGATGCCTACAGGAATAAATGTATTAGAACAATTGCTT
>NW_015387817.1:66249-70694 GCF_001527695.2 Protobothrops mucrosquamatus | reverse complement strand
GAAGAAGAAGAAGAAGAAGAAGAAGAAGAAGAAGAAGAAGAAGAAGAAGAAGAAGAAGAAGAAGAAGAAGAAGAAGAAGAAGAAGAAGAAGAAGAAGAAGAAGAAGAAGAAGAAGAAGAAGAAGAAGAAGAAGAAGAATTTTGCTATGGAGAAGAAAATACAGATGCCTACAGGAATAAATGTATTAGAACAATTGCTTGCTTGACAGTCTGTCCTAGATTTTCAGATGGAAAGTCCACAGCCATTCCCAAGTGGGAAAATATTCTGCATGTAGCAAGGGCAAATTCAGGTATGATATTAAATACATCACTCGGAGGTAGGTGACTATTTCAAAACTAAAAAGGTCCGCTTGGGGAGAGAAAAGCAGAGTTGAGGCTTCAAGATGCATGGAGTGGTTCTACCTTTTTCCTTTTTATATGAAGCAAAACTTCCCAAAAGATCACAGATTGTGGAGGATACTCTCTCAGATGCCGAGTCAGGTTTTTACATGCTAGGTGTTCAAAAATTCTGTAAAGATGCTCCTTCACCAAATTTTTAATTAATTTTACTTTTAATTAATGCTTTTCATATTTCAGTTTCTATTTTTGAATTTAGTAGATCTTGCTTGATTATAAAGGAAAGGAATGAATGAGAACGACATACCGGTAATCTAATTTTCCTCTTCCTTCATTTGACTATCACTCTCAAATCACATTTCATCTAAGATGATACATTTCATTATCTCATGTTCAGTATACAAGAAATAGTCTTTCACATTATAGCAATTATTTCCACAGGAACTCAGTGTAAGAATTACACACATATATATATTTGAACGTGTCTTTGTGTACACTATATGTTCTTTCTCAGAGATAGTAATAAAAGTAATATTCTTCTATTTCTCTCAGTGCCCTGAAGACTGAAATAGTCATTTGAAGGCAATTACATTTGGATGATCCAAAGACAATTGCCCACAGTTTAGAGTGAATGACTCTTATTTCATTTCCTGCACTTTTATCTTTAAGTCTACATGGATATATTTTACAATATATAATAAGTTGTAACTGTACTTTGGGGGAAACAAAAGGCAAATCTTTGTCATTGAATGCTCATCTCACTCAGATTCTATTTAGCAACCCTGGATTTATTTATTATTCAGTTCTTGCCTCCTGCAGACAATGAGAAAGAAAAATGTGAACAACAGAAGGATCCCACTTGGAACTCACAGAAATGTAGTCTGAAGCCCATAGCATTAAAAATTCAGTGGAAACTTTAAAAATGTTTTACAGCAAGCTGTTATGGCAGAAATGCCAAGTTTCCAAACTAAGGATGATACTTCCCCAAAATAGGAAAGGGAAAGATATAGAACTGAGTAGCATCAAGGCTAAAAAAATGAATTAAATGCTCTAAAGTTAATATATAGAATGTGATTATTCTCTGTGTGCATTACATTAAAATTACAATTGGGTAGCATTTGGACAATCTCTGCAGAAGCCCATTCAAGAAACGGAGAGGCCCATGTAACTCTGAAGACTTTGGTTGTAGTCCTAATTTAAAGCATTGTTTCATATAACAGCCTTCTTTAACTTTTTTTTTAAAAAAATTAGAGAGCAGAGAGTAGTAAATAGTAGTCCTTAAGCTAGTGGAGTGGAAAAATAACCCATTCAGATGATCTGAAGGGTAACTTCAGCATCTTTACCACCATCTATCTAATTATACTTTTGAACTGAATCCTGTAAGTGCTATAATAGTTACTGAATCATCATCAAGGGACTATAAGATGATACAGACATACCTAGATTTACAAGGAAAGGGGAAAGAGGTTATGCCAAGAGCCTAGTCTTGGACCCAGCTCCTTGTGATTTTTATCTCAACTTTCTTGGGTTTGAGAATGCCTTAAAGGCTGTCTGTCTTCCAGGGCAATAGGTTTGTGAAATAACCCTGCCCTCTTTCTTGTTTGTGGAAATAAATACGGTTCACCTTGTCTCAAAATGCAAGATTGGAGTACAAGATTGCTGCACAGCACTGCCAATATACAGTATATTGCTACCATCCATTCATTTGCCTCACACCAAGGCAATTTTAACAGAGGTCATTATGAATGATGGATTACATGAATGTTTTAAATAAATAAAATAAAATAAAATAATTTTGTGACAGGGTGAGGAAGGAAGGGCATTTCATTTCAAACTTATTATTGCCTGACCAAATTCTTCAGGTGGACAGTATTTTGTCATCCTGAGATATGTTTGGAGGAATTTTTTTTAATGCATCTTCCCCAGCTCGGTGCTTTTCAGGGGTGCTAGATGACCATTCCCATCATCCCCTGCATTCAAGGCAGATAGAACCTTTATTAAGGATGACTGATTATCTGTGCCAGAAAAAGAATATGACCTTTTTTGAATCTCAAGGAGAACAACTTAACTGATTTGGAGTACAACTCATATGGTCTCCCTATGAGTCCTGCTGGCTGGGGCAAATGAGAATTGAAATCCAATATTTCTGGAGGACACCAGATTATCCATCCCTGTTTCAGGATTTCCCAGTAGCTTTTGATACTATTGATTACCCTGGCATTGTTCTGAAGCATTTGATAACTATTTTGCTACAGGTTCTATCACACTTAAGGCAACTGCCATGTAAAAAATAGCGTGATCTATAAAATCATTCTGTTTTCCCTTTGCCATGACTTCAATACAGATTGATTCCAAAGGAATAAGGAATCAAGAGTGAGAGAAGAACTTCTGTAGTTGATGGATTCCACTTCTATTACTTTTTTACTTGGTGCATCATGAGGAGGCTGCCGCTTGCAGCATCTTACCCTCTGAAAGGTCTTCTTGCCTGTGAAATGGAGTCTTTCCTTGCAAAATTGATGAAGAAAGTATTAACTTTTTCAGGAGATGGCGACCCTCCCAAATGGCCATTCCCTGATTCAGCCCAGCATTAGTGATCGGTTTTCTCCTAAATAGGATATGAGAGGTTCACAAGGGCTGTGTGTGTATCTATGCTTGTGAGTGTAAGGTTGTAAATTTGACATTAACAAGATTAGCGAACACTAAAAAACACTAGCTGTTCAGTAAATATGCAAATGAAATTTATCGCAGATACTATCTCTCTTCTTGTGCCCAGAGGTCATGTGTGGGTTAATTTAATTTTCACAGTTCTATTTTAAATAGGGCATCACATTTAGTTGATAAAAAAATTCCATGTTGTCATCTTATTCTTCTTGGCAACAGAACTGTTTGGCTACACAATAAAATTGTCTCATTATATACAGTACATTCCAGCTGTGTTTTACACTTTCAGTGTGATGTTTGCAAATGTAAACCCTAAGGTACTTTCCCCTTAATAACAGCAAAGTTAGTCAAATGTTTCATAGGTAGTGGGGGGAAAAAGCTAGATAAATGAAAAAGGCATGGAGGAAAGCTTAAAGTGAGAGAAAAAGAAGAATCATAAATAGAATCCAATGCTTATCATCTCCAGATGATGCAGTTATACAGTTTATGGGAATATTCTGGAGGTGCTCCAAACAGATTACACATAATTGCTTTCATTAAAAATTGCATCAACTTGATTGTACCTAGTTGAAGGATAGATTACAGTTTCAGCCCAGCATTAGCCTCAATCAAAGATGTAAACAAATGTACTATCATTCTTCAAGCAACTGTTGACTTACTAATATAGTGATGGTACAGAAGTTAGCAACATCTTGCTTATCTGACAATGGAGCCATAAGATTTCACCATCCTTCCTGGTGGTGGTGCTAAATGGGTCATTATATGAATGCTGCAGATTACCCCTGAAAACTGACAAATCAAATCTATTTGGTCCATTGTTTGTTGCTCAGCTTCTTCAAACAGGAGGAAGTATCAGTCATAGGAATGTTACAGTAGTTCCCCCTTCTGCCAATTGCCTGGCCCTAAAAATAACTATAGCAGAAGCTTTTCTATTTACTGTTTTTAACCACAGAATAAGAGTTGGAAGGGGCTTTGGAGGTCTTCTAGTCCAACCCTCTGCTCAAGCAGGAGACCCTATAACACAGCGGTTCTCAACCTGTGGGTCGCGACCCTTTTGGGGGTCGAACGACGCTTTCACAGGGGTCGCCTAAGACCATCGGAAAACACATATTTCCGATGGTCTTAGGAACCGAGCTGCCGCCGCCCTCCTCCTCCTCCGCCAGCTCCTCCGCCTCCAGGGCGCCCTTCTCCTCTGACAGCGCCTGCTCCTGCCACCGCAGTGCCATCGCGCGTGCCCTTGATGCCGCCCTGGGCTGGCTCAGCTTCCATCTCCATCCCTTCCCCTTCAATCTCTTTCTCCTTCCTTCCTTCCTTCCCCCTTCAATCTCCTTCCTTCTACATCTCCTGCCTTTCCCCTTCAATCTTCCTTCCTTCCTTTCCCCTTCAATCTCCTTCCTTCTCCATCTCCTTCCTTTCCCCTTCAATCTTCCTTCCTTCCTTCCTTCCATC
>NW_015387817.1:60052-66093 GCF_001527695.2 Protobothrops mucrosquamatus | reverse complement strand
AACTACTGCTCTACCACAACTTCTGAAGGCAAACCATTCCATTGATTAATTGTTGTAACTGGAGTTAGGAAATTTCTTATTTCTAGACTGGTTCTCTCCTTGTTTGATTTCCATCCATTGCTTCTTGTTCTGCCTTCAGGTGCTCTTCTTTGTGGCAGCCCCCTAACTACCAGAACAAAAATTAAATTTGCATTTTAAATTTTAAGCTACCAAACTGAATATGCTGAAATATGTACGGAATGGAATGCTGTCTTTTATATGTCTAATAGATAGTAATATAATTTAAAAGTTTCTAATAACAACATGGGCATGTGTTACTCTACCAAAATGCTATTGGTACACACAGAGGAGCTTTTGCCTCTCCTGGTATCCTTTCTGGGTAGCCTTTCCTAAGCAGATGTCCTCCAGAAAGCTGGGATGCAAGCACCGTCTTTCTTGGTGGGGTGATGAGGGCTACTGATTAAACCAATTGGAGAGGAACAGATTGGGAAAGGCTATTTTACAATCTGGCATATCTTTGGTGAGTCGGGGTGTAAAACCAGGATTGTAGGACAATATGCAGTCACTGAAGCTTTGGGTAGTGGCCAAATTGTAATTAGCAGTAGACCATAAGAAGAAATTTACTAACAGTTGTCATATTAAGAAAGTAAAATGTAATGTGCAAATTAATTATACTGTATTTCATGAATTGAATTAGATTTAAAGAGCAAATTTAATTTTTATCTGGTCCCATTCATTTCTTGGTCTTGGCTTGGAATTCCTGTTGGCGATTCTGTTGAACTTAGTCCAAGATAATCTACTGTCTTGAAAAAAGACATTTGACACATGGTCAAAAACAGAAAATCTCTGAATGTATGGAACATTTGAACTGTGTTGAATGAGAGTTTCAGGATAACATAACACTGAAATTATCATCATAGTCATTCTAGCCACTGCAGGATGAAAGCCTCTTCCATATGTTTCCAACCAATATAGCCTTGAGCTTTCTTTTGCCAATTGGACCCGCAATACTTTTTGTTGTCTGAAATAATTTTCACAAATTTTATCATTATGACAACACATTCAGAAGGATTTCAATATTGCATGTTCATTATGCGGAAATTAGGTATGATCCAGAAAAAAGCATGCAGTTTAAGCAATAATTTGCTGTGTGATTTAGATAATGTCAATAACACTTATAAATTTGTTGGCTCTGACCATCCCACTCCCTCAAAATCACTCAAAATCTTAATTGTATCATGCAACAGTTATATAATATTTTGTTATAGTCAATCATTTGGCACATTTAGTATGCAGGTTAATCCCAAAACATTTCCGTTATGATGTCCCCACTTTAGAAAGTGCAATATTTTCATTCCATGTTGTTTATAGTTTTATAGCTACTATCACATAACAGACATATGAAGGAAAAAAACATTATTTTTTCCTCAGATTGAAGATACCAGTGTTCTTCTGTTTATAAGGACCTCAGGTGTAGGTGTGTCGAGTGAGGGTCTTGTGATGGGTCAGGTGTGAGTCATCAGTGAGTCTTGTGATGGGTAGGTTATATCAGGTCAGTGTCATTGGGAGGTTAACTGATGGTGAACATAAAATATAGGATATAGAAATAACAAACCAAATGAGTGACTTGGATAGTTTTCCTATATTGTATTTGCAAGAGATTTGTTAAAGTTTTGAAAAATTTTGTAAGATGGAACAAAGAAAAAAACAAAAATAAAAATTAAGTTCTAGGACATGATTTGAAGGGATTAAAGATGAAGACTGTTAAAAGAATATAAAGTTGGTGTATTTGACCATGATTAAAATAGGTGTTATCTCTGGTAACCCTTAATGGACTTTTGCTGACCAGAACTGAATGGCAAAGCTTTAATGATTTTTTTTATAGATAAAAGATGAGATATGAGCAGCTGAGATCATTGGTTGTATTTTAAGAGAAGGGGATAAGTTACTAAAATTATTTAGATTTGTTGTGATGAAGGGGAAAATAATTTCTTTCTATATTTCTTTTTGTTTCCTGTATTTTATTTTTCTTTCTTTTCTAGTTTTCTTGCTTTTATGCACTTTCTATTTTTATTTTTTAGTTTGTATTAGTTTTTATCTTTTTAATTGCAATATAAAGAAAATTAATATAAGTTATTATTCTTGCTGTTTCTTTTTCACTTCCTAATAACTACCAGCACAGAAACTGTTTTTCATCTTCCTGCTCCTTATTTTAAATAGATGTGTGACTCACAGTCAGCAAGTTTCAATGATCTTTTTTATTTGACTGTTTTCTGAGGGTTCACATAACATTAATAGAAGTGGGATGAGGATGTTTGTATCCTAGTTTATCATTTTCATTTCCTATTTTTTCAGCATGATATCTTTTATAGCCAATGGGAACACTTTTTACTGGGATGTTCTGGTAGTTCTTCCTGCCCTTTAGACTTTTTCTTCTTCTTAGATTTCTTGCACTTGTTCAGATTTTGAGATTTTCCCAAGCCTGACAGAGGCAAGGAAATGAGCATTAACAGCATGAACGTTCAAATTTATGATTTGTACTAATGAAAATTTGTTTTGCATTCTGAGGAAAGCATGGATTCTGAGGGATAACCTATGACCGACTGATTACATTTCTCAGATAGGACTAAAAGAATCAACATCCTTAATGCAATCCAGTTAGCTCAGCTCATTTCCTATTTAAGAAAGCAGATTTGCCATGTATTGTAGAAATTTAGATCTCTCCGTAGGCTTTATTTATGTGTTGGCCTGTAAAATATGGAGCCTGAGTTTCAGCCAATATAAGCAGTCAAAGGTGGCTTCCCTCAGTAAAACACATACAAAACATAAAAACAAAGCAATAAAATCAATACAATTAAAATCAAATAAAAGTTAAAATAAAGAGAACTAAAATCAATTCAACGGTTAAATTTGGCAAATGAAAGAGGCGAGAGAGGTTTTTCTATTTATGAAATGCTGGGAGGTAAGGGACCATCAGGGTGGAGAGTTACAGGGAACAAAGCCTTTGTATTGTACAAATACAAATAGTTCTCAATTTACAATTGCAATTGAGCCCAAAATTTCTGTTGCTAAGAGAGACAATTATTAAGTGAATTTTGCTCCATTTTATGACCTTTCTTCCCACAGCTGTTAGGTGAATCACTGCAGTTGTTATTAAAACGGTTGTTAAGTGAATCTGGCTTCCCCATTGTCCAAAGGTTGAAAAAGGTGATCACATGACTCTGGGACACTGCAACCATCACAAAAGTGAATCCGTTGCCAAACGACTGAATTTTGATCATGTGACCACGGGGATGCTGCAATGTCACTTTTTCCAGTGCCGTTGTAACTCCGAATGGCCATTAAATGAACTGTTGTAAGCCGAGGACTACCTGTATTGTAGTCTAGGGATGTATGGCGGTTTTCAAAACTTATATCAATAACAGCAACAATTTAAAAAAATTAAATTGTCTTATGCTTTTCAGGTCACAATTTTCCATTGTTTTCCCTTGATTTAAGGAGCATAGCCTTGAACTATGTCTTTTGTGATCAGCTTGAGTAAAGTGAAAACAATTGTATCACAAAGACTGCCCCATGTGGTGTTTCCCAAGCATCTGGGAGATCTCAAACTCATTTGTCAGCGAAATGGATGTGAGAAAATATATGGGGGAGGGTTCCCCTTGCAATGTGTTTAATCCTGCAACATCAGGATTGTATGTGAATATTTAATATGTGCTTTGACTAGTATTACTACAGTACTTTTGTGATTTGGGGCAGCAATTTTTTCAAACACCGTTAACAAAATTAAGTAAAAACTTTTCCATGTTTATTCAGAACATTTTTCTTCACCTGCATTTTTTTCCCTTTCTAGTTCTCTTTTCTCTGTCTCACCCAGTGTTCTAGTTGCGCTGAGATCCCACTGCTTTCAGTAGGAAATACATGCCATTCGCTTAACTTGGAATCTATATAACGTATGTTTAAAAAAAAGATAGCTGCTCCCCAGAGAACTATAAAATATTTTCCCAACAACTGAGGAACCATGATGACCAGCCTCCACCAAGAGTGAAAAAGATTTCTACGTTCAGAAAAGTGGCATGGCACTCAATTACTGCCTATAGCTTCACATGGCAGGTGGCAAATGAAAAGATCTGGAGATCTTGAAAGCTTACAACTTTTGAAATCTCTGGGACGGCCTAGAAAGTATTACTCTAAAAGAGATGTTAGACTCTAGAAATCCAGTTATGAACATATCTAGGAACTAAAATAATTCTATTTCTTCTCTAGTTTACAGAGTGGATTCTATTTAAACCCTAGAAAATTTTCCTTCAATCAAGCTTGACTCCTAGCCCTCACCTATAACTTCTTCATGGACCTGTCTATGTATTGGCAACAATACACAATAGGAACTGCTTACCATTGCTTTCTTCCAGGATATTTTTTTTCCCAACTTTCAATCTAGCCTGCAAACTTGCTTTTAACTGACTTTTAGCCGACTTTTCTAGCTAAATCCTTTGTTTCTGCCAATGAATGGATTTGGGTTTTTTTATTTTTTTGTTTTGTTTTTAGGGGTAAGGGCTAGTTCTGGATAGTTTCTCTAAAGCTAAGGATGTTATTTAGACCCAACCATTGTGAATTGTCAGCCATGATTTGTTGTATGAATTCTACCAAGCATGCGGTAATCAGTGAATCATATTTAACCATCCAGTCAATACGCTCAAATCAGAAATGTTTAATAATTCTTATTAAATTCTTATGGCACAATGGAAGTATCAGAGGTAGAAATCAAAGCAGATAATCAAAAAACTCACCAGTTCAGTGAGAAAGGAGCCAGGTAAATGATTGCAGGATCTTTTAATTCAGATAAGTGAAAAATTGCTCTGTGCTAGCTTTCCATCTTGTTCATTCCTCACAAATTATTTGATAAGTAGACTAAGTTACAAGTAAATAGGTAGGAACAATAGAGAACATAGACAATGTCTCTTTGATTCCATCAACTATTCAAGTTTAAGATTCATTTGAACTTGAATAATGAATCGCCGAGGTTAGCACCAAAGATTGCAATATTAAATGTTACTGAATGATGGTATCTTTCTGGCCTACCTGTACTTGTGTAAAGCTTTCTCGAACTTCCAGCTCAGCAATTTTCCCTTTTGTCTTTTTAAAAATAAAACTATTTAACTGATTTCATTTAATTACAACTATTTAAACATTAAATGCACTCTGTAAAATTACATTTCTTTCTTCTGAATTATACCTTTAGCCTTCCATTCAGATATGCAACAAGACTGTTGATTTGATGGTTAGCAATACATCACAATATATAGAGGTATATTTTAATTGGAGAGAGAATGTTTTATGCATTGTCTTGCATCGGCACTTCCAGGAAGCACAGCAAATAGAAGATGGCTTGGCCAGAGAGTGGAGCCAATGACCACAGCAGAGCTGGTGAATGAATTCCACGATACAAAGTAAAATATTTTAACTCTGGAAGAATTCAAGGATATTTAGTGACAATCTACTCAGAACTGTCTTTTCAGATTGTATGTTACTTAAAAATGGGCTCAAAAGAAGAAGATGCAACTGAGAATCAGGCTATTTGGATATGGATTTAAAATTGGCAGAATACAAGAATGATATTGACAAAAGATATTGCATAGGATTTATAAATAAGAAACCAGAGTAATGACTTGGATGTGTGATTTCAACTCAGAAAAGTGATTTGGATAGGTATCAAAAGTGATACCTGTATGGAATTCCTGAGAAAAGGTACAGAGAATGAAATCAGCTTCTGAGACACTACTTAAAAGAAATAAATATCAAGACTTTCAAAAAATAAAAAGATTTATAAAATTGTCTTATTTGACCAAGGTTAAAGTGTACATGATTTTGTTTCCTAGCAACTTTTAAACTTTTTTCTTGACCAGGACTGAATGATTCACTTATAAAGTTATGGGAAGATGAGATTTATTGTGGTATTTTTTAGAGGAAATGATAAGCTATGCTATTAAAATTGAAGGGAAGTGTTAAACTTGTGAAGGAGTTTCTGAGATGAAGAGAAGATA
>NW_015387817.1:35766-59694 GCF_001527695.2 Protobothrops mucrosquamatus | reverse complement strand
AAGATAGTAAGAAATTAATCTGTGGGACATTATTTGATGGGATTAAATTTCAATATGTTGTTTTTGTTAATTCTTTTATGATTAACTTTTAACTTTGAATGATAAGGCTTTAAAGATTTGTTATAAATGGGCTCATAAATATAAGATGTGGAAAGGATTGTTTTTGGCATTTTTAGAGAAAACAAGTCATTATGTAAATGAATATGAAACTTATTTAAGGTGAATACAAACAAAAAGGCTATTAGGAAGACAGGGGAAGGAAACAGGGCAGGGCACTCAGATAAGGCACTGAACGAAAGAGCAATTATCCTTGATGTTTAACATTATGGCTTAAGCCTACCTTCCCCAAATTTGGATCTTTCAGTGTTGAGGACTACAGTTTCCAGCCACTTCAGTTTTTGTCCACACTGACTGGAAATTCTGGGATTCTCAGAGCTGATGAATCTAGAGGAAGACAGTCGAAGGCTGCCTTGAATGAGCCTCTAAAGTTCATGGCATTAGGTTCTGGCAGATTGTAATCCAGTTTACTTTATAATCCATGTAATTAATCACCTTTTAAATTTGTTTAATACAGTATTTGTAAATCCAATCAAGACAAAGCATTCATGTAAGATGTGCCTTTGGGGAATTTTCTGCCATCACTATGGTCCTTCTGTTGGACTGGACTCTTTAGTCATAGTAATCTGTGTCAAGGCAAAATCCCTGCTTTTTGGTGTTCCTATTCTACTGGGTGATGTTGCCACATTTTCCTGTTTGTGTGATTATCTCAAAAACCAGTATAAAACAGGAGAGGTTCCTGCACGCCTTGGTCTCTCTCAATAGCCCTGCTTAACTTACAGTTCCAGGATCCCCCAAAATCTGTGAAACAGCAGCACCTGGTGGAAAATTGCAGGCATTGTGCTCCAGCGAGGAGTGCATTTTTGTTCCATGGGTTGCACTTTATTTACACCTTGAGTTATAACATTTTAAAAAACAGATAGCAGAAAATACAAACATTTGGATAATTTCACTTTGTTTTAAAACTGCTCAAACATCAGAATTATATTTTAATAGCCTTTTCTTGTGAGAGGGGCAATCTGCAGTCCTTCCTGAGTTGGACAGTTCTATAAACATCTGTATTTATCTTTTCTATTAGTAAAACATTATCCGTTTTATTTATAAAATTTAGACACCCACCCATCTCACTCTCAGAATGTCAGAGTTTTGCATACAGGTAGTCCTCGACTTATAACAGTTCGTTTAGTGACTGAAGTTACAATGGCACTGAAAAAAGTGACTTATGACTATTTTTCACACGACAGTTGAAGCATCCCCATGACCATGTGATTAAAATTCACATGGCAACCAACTCATATTTATGACAGTTGCAGTGTCCTGGGGTCATGGTATCACCTTTTGTGATCTTCTGACAAGCAAAATCAACGGGGAAGCCAGATTCACTTAACAACCATGTTACTAACTTAACAACTGCAGAGATTCACTAAACAACTGTGACAAGAAAGGTCATAAAATGGGGGAAAACTCACTTAACAAATGTCTCACTTAATAACAGAAATTTTAGGCTCAATTGTGGTTGTAAATTGAGGACTGCCTGTATAATCCTGTACTGTATTGCATAAATATTTTTCATGTATCTTGCCTTTAGGAAAGCTTTTAACTCTTAACTGAAGATTCTGTACGAGGATCTTTAATAAATCTTTACCTTCTAAACGCTACAAACCTAATGAATGACCTTCACTGAACTGAAATGGGAATTATTTTTAATAACCCTTGAAAACAATTTCAGGAATAGAAGAAATCCTTCTGATTCTCTAACTTAGAATCCAAACTGCCATGTTTAAAATGATTTTGTGCACAAGTAGCAAAACTCCACTTTTTTATACTATAAGCAATATGAGAAAAATACCTTCCCTCACAGCAATCTCTCAGAATTGGAAAGCAGTCCCCTCAGATTGTAGTCTCAGATATTTTCAGCTTGCCTCTATGAACTATTTTCCATCCCAAATGGATGATATGAAGCACACACACACAAAATACCTGACATTGGGTTTTTCTTGCTTTCCTAATTACATCCCTTCCTCCTATTTGGATATTATTATTTTGATAAGGTATACAAGTTTGCTAGAACCTTGTAAATATTCAAAAAAATAAAAATATATTTGAGGATTATGGATCAAAACTAAGAGAACCATCAGGCTGTTGTTTCTTCCTCTTCTACAGGTACAAATATTTCAACATCTTTTTTCCTGGTTTGAGGTAAACCTTTGGTTGCCATTTTGTCCAAAGCAGGACTGAACATTCCTCTTACAACATAGGATTGAATCTTGTGGTGCCACTAGCACCAAGTTTACATTATTTCTATTTTCATCTCTGTATCCATTTCAGATCCAGGACTTCGATTCTACTTGTATGAACTACTTACATTTCATGTCTTCCTGATATTAGACTTTGCTTGCTTGTTGAACAGCAATGTGTTATATTACAACAACTCTGAGCTTGTAATTGCACAGCACAATCCTATTCACATTTTCTTGAAAGCAAGCTTACTTGTTAGTAAGTAAAACTGTTTCAGACTGAGTTCAGTAACTTGCTCCTACATAAATATAGGAATACAATCTCAAAGTATTTACAAATGTTTGAAAAATGATAGAACCTAATGAACCCTTAAACATTTAATTAAAAACCAGGAACAAGTCCATATGACAAATACAGCAACCCACACTATTAAATTACACTTCTCATATACAAATTTGAATACAATGCCCACAAAATCCAAGAATTTACAACCAAGCAAACTTAGCATAGGCATTCACAAATTGGAGGGAATGACAAAATATGCATTGCAACACAAACTGTATGATTTATATACTTGCCTCTGATGTTGATATGTACAGAAAGCTGACGGCTTGTACCATGTCACAATGCAACATTTTATCATTTTTGTTTTACTGAAGTTTGTTCCAACAATTACTTTTGTATCATGAAAATATTGTATAAACTCTGTTATATTGCTATGATAATTGCTAAATGGAAATTAATAATGGATGGCAATTATATCGCTAACTGGTACTTATTAAAATTTACTTGTTCATTTTGGCATATTTGATGCACAACATATATCATAAAACCTTGAACAATTCATGCGTTAAGCTATAATAAAACAGTACATTAGAGAAACTCTAATAATCTTATGAAATGCCTTATGACTGGTTCAGAATGAATTAGTCTATATAGTGAAATGCCATGTAAGAATTGTTCTAACAGTGGGGTCAAAATGAAAATGATTTTTTTCATAGAACAATAAGAACATAAGATCATTTATAAAGGAATGTAAGAAATCTCTAACTTCCAACCACAAGTTATTATGGGTGATAGAATATTTGGTAACATAACCAGTTACAAAAGATATACTTGTTTATTGACTTTTCTTATTTTCTCTGCTTGCTTTTCTTTTCTGCTGTATTTTCTTTAGTTCTGTCATTACGTTCACTGTTTTATAAACCCAAGCAATCTGAAAAACAAAAACAAATGACATGTGAAATTCAATTCCTAATAGTGTTCTCATTTCTTCAGGGGCCTCTGTTTATGCAATCTAAATCTCCAGTCATAAGATGTTATCAAGCTTGGTGAAGCCCAATATTTGAAGTACTGACAAATTTTCCAAATGAGAACAAAACCTCATTAATAAGTACAGAACGTTATCAAAATAGTAGTGAATAAACAATAATCATTCTAAAACACACGGCCTTTGTTTCCTCAACAAAACACTCTTTGTCATTCTACCTTACTCACCTCACTACTTATAACTTTACAGATTACAGACATATTTTAATTTGCATAACCCTCTACAAGGGAGTTGAATTCCTGATCCTTTTTAGGTTTTCTATTGAAGCTTCTGAAACCCAAATAAACACAATTTGTCCTTCAAAAGGATGGTGTTGCTGGGTTTCCATTACTAACACACTTTAGTAGTTCAAAAGGGTTACCAAGTTGCCTGGTAACCATGACTGACTGCATAGGAGCAACTTACATCACACATGTCAAGATGTCACTAAAATGAGACAAGTGATGTAATTTACGTTATGATTATAGTGGCTACTAATAAATGCCAGGGGATCAAACATTATGAAAGTATTACCAGACACCATGAATAGGAATTTTCTATAATAAAACATTTTTTTCTGGTTTCTTTTGCATTTTGACATGATGCCAACATTTTTAAGGCAAGAGATTAGCGCTTACCACTATGAGGATGGCATTTAGCAGTAGTGGTGTTGAGAACACTAATGAAATAAACATTCCTTGGGAATCAAAGTACTGGTGCTTTGAGAAGAATCTGTAAAGGAGCAAAAATAAAAATAAACATCCTTGGTGAAAACAAACTCCATAAAAGACAACAGGCCGCGTTCCAAACGGAAACATCTTTTAAGAGACAAGATTGTACTCCTGAACTTTAAATACTAAAAGTTTTAAAACTTTTTTTCCAGGTTATCATCTGCTGTGTGTGCTAGTTGTATTTCGCTGGCCGCTCCTGAGCATTTGACTCAGTTTATCCACGCAAGGTGGCAGAGGTCTCAAATAAATGCACTCTTAGAATCATGTTTTCAGTGCTCCTGCTGTTGAGCTTTGATTTCTTCTTTCAGGAAGCTCAATTATACAAACGCTGGGCACAAGGTAGCAATTGGAAAGGAAGCAAAACCTATCTTTTTAAACATGTATTCTTCTATGGCTTTTACAGTAGAGACAAAAAACAAAAAAAACCAGGAAAAAAACCTAACGCATAGATAAAAATACAAAAAGGAAAAAAATATATAGAAAATGTTTTAAAAGGTGAAAAATTACAACAAAGGAAAAAGTATATCATTTTAACAGTAGTTATAATTTTATATATAGTTATTTAATGTGATTATTGTTCAAATGCATGTATATTTCTAATGCATTTATATAACTATGTTTTTTGGCCTACTATATAAATGAGTCCCCTTTTTCATTATTATATTTGCCATATAAAGTTACATATAGAAGCAAACCAATTGTAGGCAGCAAGTGCAATCAGGTCCTTAATCCATTGGGTGAAAGAGGCCATACATTTATTTTTCCAATTAATACCAGTTGTTGGCTTCCAATATGTAATACTTGACAATAGGTTCCAGATTCGGAAAACTGAATCCTTTCTTGTTAATTTGTAATTGCATTTTCTGCAAAGACATTCTCCTAATTGAAGAATCCCACAGAAATTTTCTAAGCAAAGACATTATTTTCTGAACCATTTTCTAAATATATAAACTGGGATTCCTTTCAGAATATAAATTAATCTGGGAACAATATTTATTTTGAGAGTGTTTGCCTTTCCCCAAAGGGAATGAGGACGACTCTCATTTATTAATACCTGAAGAAACCCTCTCCATATTTTACTTATATTACATGTTGCTGAGTTATATCTTTTAGTATAGACATACCTAAATATTTAATGAATTCAGTACAAATACAGAATTGATACACCTTAAATGGATGGCTAACCAAATTTCCATCTATAGGCATCAGTTCCAACTTGATCAATGCTGCTTTTTTATTAAAAGCATCTATCTTTTGCATCAACAGTAGGATGGTATTATAAAGTTTAGAAATAAACAAAAAAATATAATCTGCAAATAAAACCAATTTGTGTTCAATTGAATGATGTACCATTCCAAGCCAACCCAAGGATTCCACACAGGTATTAAAAAACAAGGGTGAAAGTGGACATTCTTGTTTCTCTCTCTCACTAAACAGTGGAAAAATAGGAGAAAATATCCCATTAATTTTCTCTTTAGAGGTGGCCAATTTATATAGTATCTTAATCCATTTTATGAATTCCAAAGGAAATCCAAATCTGTCAAAGGTCCAGTGGAAAAACCTATCTTGTTTCGGCTTCTTCTTGCCAAGTCACAGACTTCCTTTTGTTTTAAAGATTTAAAAAACAAAAACCAAACCCACACATGTATAAAAAACATTGATGTTTCCCAGCATGAAAACATTTACTCCAAGAGAAAGATTATAGATTATACATTTGAATGCCAAAGGTTTAATGTGAGGCATACCAAAATCTCACCGATTTCACTGACCAGAAAATTAGGCACATGCTCTGGTCTCCATTTTTAGAGTATTTGGAATGCAGTATTTAAAGGAATTTAATGACTTCTGCCAGAGGTGGGTGGAATAGAACATTCTGTTGCTAAGCTCAATTTCCCATCAATCCTAGGTAAAACGACCCATGGTAATAGAACATGGGAGTGGCAATCCAATCATACTTGGAAAGCATATATAGGTAGTCCTCGACTTATGACCATAACTGAGCCCAACATTTCCATTGCTAAGCAAGACAGTTGTTAAATGAGTGGTGCCCCATTTTATGAGCTTTCTTGCCACAGTTGTTATGTGAATCATTGTAGTTGTGAAGTTAGTAACATGGTTGTTAAATGAATCTGGCTTCCCCATTGAATTAGCCTATCAGAAGGTCACAAAAAGTGTTCACATAATCCCAGGATATCACAACAGTCATAAATACATGGCAGTTGCCAAGCGGCTGAATTTTTGATCATATGACCATGGGGATGCTGCAACCGTCATAACCATGAAAAATTGTCGCAAGTCACTATTTCCAGTGCCTTATAACTTCAAACAATCACTAAAGAAATGGTTGTAAGCCGAGGACTATCTGTATTGCCAGTCACCAGGAGAGGGGAAAAAACAGGAGACCACGAATTCAAGTCCTGCCTTAGCCATGAAAGCCAGCTGGGTGACTTGGGGCCACTCGCTCTCTCAGCCCAACTCGCCTCAAAGGGTTGTTATTGTGAAGAAAATAAGAACAGGAGAAAGACTTATAAGTTTTGCTGTCTTGAGTTATTTGGGAAAATAAAGCAACATGAAGGTTTTTTTTAAATACAGTATAATGTTTTATGCAGTTGTTAAGATGTATCTTTCTCTCTATATATTAAAATAATGTAAAATAATGTAATTACCTCCAGTTTGCAGCAGCTACTTCATTTATGTATTCTGCACAGAATACCAGGATCACTAGAAAGACAAGTACAATTGCAGATTGCTAAAGGATATTGAATCATCAGTACAACCAACTGGACAACTGGCATATAAAATATGTATTGCTTCACAGAACGGAGGCTGGCATGGAAACATTTCAGAAGGGACCCTCCAGAGAGCAAAAAGAAAGGCGTGGAAAAATACTTTCAGCCTTGGAAGATTTTGTTAATGTAAGCTTACAATGAATAAGAATAGTACTCCTGGTTGTGCTTCTTTTCTAGACTACTTAACGAGGCTAACAATTTGTAAATGGTTGCCAACAAAGGTATTTGCTAAATGACAAGCTGTTTGTCAACAGCAGTGTAGGTTTTGCATGCCTCAATCCCAAGATTACTTCAGGTGTCCAAATGAAGTTGGAGCAGCAGCTGGAATCAGCAATGTTACAGTATCCCAGGTAGGGATATTAATGAATGTTTTCAACACTTTTTTGATTTGGGGAGGGTTAGAACAGAAATTGGAGGACTCTGGAAAGACACTATTCTTATTCCCAATTTTAAAACCTGCCTGGTAATGTGTTTGGAGGATGCTGGAGAGCAGTCCAGGTCTCCACATGTAGAATCAAATCCCAAAACTCTCAATTTAGCATTACTCTATAGTCAGACAAAATGTTAGCTAACATTCAACAATATCTAGAGGACAGTTCTTCATTTTTAAAATCAAGGATTATTGCATGGTGGATATTTCTTTCCCAGTAAAGAGCTTTTACATAATATACACATTTCAGCCCTATATTGATTTGACTTAAATTAGTGGAAACCTTCTGTATCTTTTTTTAGAAGAATTTTTACATTTTTTAATATTTATTATTATAGCAAGATCAGATAACTCATAAACTCAACACAGAAGTAATACAAGATTCTTTTATTCATTCAATCTAGAAACTATCCATACTATCCTATAGAGTATAGATTTCAAGGAAACACTCAGGAGCTAATTCTCATTCATGAATTAATTAATCATATACCTTTCTACCAACAGTAGAAAATGCTGTAGGGAAGATCTAACGGATTTAACTCCCAATTTCCTGTCTTGTGAGTGGAATTGTATCATGGAAATATTCCTGCCAGAACCTTAAGTAAGATTAAAGTCTAGCTTGGGCTCACACATTTCTTTATTCAAAAGAAGAGAAGAAAAAAGTGACCTCCATGTGCTCTCAGAATGGACAGAGCAAAAAATTTGGGACTTAAAAAAACAGGCTATGAAGGAATTTAAAAGGCCTTAAGTCGTAACAAAATGTAATTTCCCCATTTCATCCCTTCAACATTCCCCACTATTTCTTACCCCAACTGAGCCCATTTGGCAGTACTGCCCTACTTGACTCACAGCTATTCTCATGCCACAAAATACCCAGTGTGGCCATTCAATGGACAGAAAATACCCATAACTGTACGCCTTTGAGTAATAATATAGTGCTTGGTGTGATTTAGTATATTCAATAAGCCCAAAATTAGTGGTCTGTAAACCATGGTTAGTATATTGCATAGAATTTAGCCAGCTGTGTTTTATTCTATAAGCCATGGCTTAGTGTGACTTTTTATAGTCTAATCATTCTTAATAAACAAAGAACATTCACACCTGACCCTTAAATCGTGCCTTATCGTCTATCAGAGAACAAATATGTCCATAGAAAAACTTCATATAATACTTACTGATAGACAGAAAAAGTCCTATTTGGAAACGGTAGTGCTGGAATGAAAGGTAAGTAAACAATAAGCAGACTATGTGGAAAAACACTAGGGTTAAAATCCATGGTTCAGACCAATCTGTGTCCTATGAAAAAAATAGAAAATAAAGTTATCAAAATTATAATTGCAGATGAGAGCCATTTGTTGACAAAAAACTCCCAAGTACGTTTATGTTTACAAAATATAATGAATGAATGCAATGTGAAACTCATTAGAGTCCTAGGTCTGCCTTATATTTTTGCCTGAAGCAGGAAGCAGTTCTTCAGGAGCAAACAAAGGAACACATAAAAGCTGAAATTTCACACTCAAAATTATTTTTTTGTTTTTTAACGTTACCTCTGGCCAAGATTTTCTCCCACCTGCGAGAAGCGTTTCACACACTTCTTCCTCTAATTTGCAATTCCCGTATCTAAGTTTTTTGCAGGACAAAACTTCTCAGTCTGCCTTTACTCCAACCTTGTCTTGCTGTGTATATGTAGCCCTCAGCTTACAACCACAATTGGGCCCAAAATTTATGTTGCTAAGTGAAACATTTGTTAAGTAAATTTTGCCCCATTTTACGACTTTTCTTGTCTCATTTGTTAACTGAATACTGCAGTTGTAAAATTAGCAACAGTGAATATGGTTTCCCCATTGACCTTGTCTGTCAGAAGGTTGCAAAAGGAGATCACAGGACCACACGACACTGCAACCGCCATAAATGCGAGTCACTTGTCAAGCATCTGAATATAAATCACGTGACCATGGGGATACTGCAATGCTCCTAAGTGGGAAAATTGGTTATGTCACTTTTTCAGTGCCATGTAACTTTGAATAGTCACTAAATCAGTGGTTCTCAACCTTCCTAATGCCGCGACCCTTTAATACAGTTCCTCATGTTGTGGTGACCCCCAACCCCCCATCCAGCTGGGCGGGGGGGGTATCAAAAACTTGACCAAAAAAAAGAGAGGAAAAAATGGGAAAGTATAGGTAGTCCTCGACTTACAACAATTCGCTTAGTGACTGTTTGAAGTTACAACAGCACTGAAAAAGCGAATTATGATCATTTTTCACACTTATGATTGTTGCAGCATCCCCAGGGTCATATGATTTACATTCGGATGCTTGACAACTGATTCATACTTATGACGTTCAGTGTCCCAGGGTCACATGATCAATGGCCAGGGGCGTGGCCAGCTGATCACTCAGGTTGCAGAGTGCCTGTGGGGGGGAATCTGTGGGTCTCTGGGATGGGACTGGGGTGGGTGCCTGCCTTCCTTCCCTCCCTTCTCTCCCCTTGTCCCTTCCTTCCTTCTTTCCTTCCCCCCTCTTAGTCTCTTCCTCCTTCCCTCCCTCTCTCCCCTTGTTCCTTCCTTCTTTCTTTCCTTCCTTTCCTTCCCCCCTTAGTCTCTTCCTCCTTCCCTCCCTCTCTCCCCTTGTTTGTTTCTTCCTTCGTTCCTTCATTCCTTCCTTCCCTCCCTTCCATTATTCCTTCCTTCCTTCCCTCTCTCATTGTCCCTTCCTTTCTCCCCCCCCCTCCGTGCCCAGGAAGGGACAAGGGGAGGTGGATAGGCTGCCAGTGTGGCTGCCTGTGCACAGGCAGAGACAGAGGAGAGCTCCGCCCAGCTCACTTGCTCAGCTTCGCTGAAAGACATGCTGTTTGCTAAGTTAGCAGAAGCTCCAGGATCAGCCCGGGCTACAGCTGATTCGCGCTTCTGCTAAATTAGCAAGCAGCATGTTTTCTAGCATTGTTCCTTCCTTCCTTCCCTCTCTCATTGTCCCTTACTTCCCTCCCTCTTCGTCCCTTCCTTCCTCCCCCCTCCGTGCCCAGGAAGGGACAAGGGGAGGTAGATAGGCTGATTCACGCTTCTGCTAAATTAGCAAGGGCTGGGCTGCTCTGCAAAAGCGCGGATCAGCTGTAAAGGCTCGCCCCGATCCTGGACAAGAGGGAAGGAAGGAAGGGCCAAGGGGAAAGAGGGAGGGAAGGAGGGACAAAGAGGGAGACGAAGGAAGCAAGGAAGGAAGAGACAATGGGAGAGGGAAGGAAGGAGGAAGAGACCAAGAGGGAGGGAAGGAAAGGAAGTTCCAGCCAGCAGAGGCTTGGCAGCCCGGCTGCCGAGGAACAGAAGAGCGCAAAGCCAAGGAGAAGAAGGTGGTGGTTTCCTCCCAAAGAGGGCTCCTTTTCTCCACCCCTTCCCTGGGTTTGTGGGGTGCTCCTTCGAGCCTGCCGCGAGCTTTCTCCTCCCCCCCCCCCGCTTTCGTGAGGATTGTGGCGCCCTTGGGAAGCCGATTGTGCTTTGAAGCTTAGGAGAGGAGGAGGAGTCCCTTCCTCCTTCCCTCCCTGTCAAGCCCCGGCGGGCTGGACATGGAGGACGGGCGGGGTGGCAAAGGAGACCGGCTGACAAGCTCAAGTTCGGGGGTCGCCAGCTGACGGGCGCAGGAGTTGGGTGCTGCCCCGGCCTTCCCTTTGCTGACCTGCGTGCACGAGAAGAAGTCAATCCGGTTGCTGCACAATGAGTCTCTGGGGAGGGCGGGGCCTCGCTCTGCGCCTGCGCTCTTCATGCACCCCTTGCAGGGCACATTTGGTAGAGTTTGTGCAGACTGCCGCCAAGCAGAATATTTTCCACAAAGTGAGGTGGAGCGGAGGGGGGGGGGGAAGGGAGAGAAGACGGTTGACGAGCCCTGCCTAAGACCATCGGAAATATGTGTTTTCCGATGGTCTTAGGCGACCCCTGTGAAAGGCTCGTGCGACCCACAGGTTGAGAACCGCTGCACTAAATGAATGTCGAGGACTACCTGTACCTTCGTGGCCGTCCAAATCTCCCCTCCGGACGCTCATTGTGTGGCAAAATCCGATCCAGCTACTATTATAACCATATCCCCCCCCCGCGTGCCTTTTACCCACGCAGATGTCGAGACAATCACTATACTTGGTGCCTTGGAAGGGATTACAGATCGTAGTTGCCTGCCAGTGCTGTTGCCCCGTCTTCCTGAAATCATACAGGGAGCGGGCAATTGAAAAAGCCAGCAAGCTCCTGCCTTGCTGTAAGCGGGAAGGTGGCAAAGAGGCGATTCCCCTCGGGATTCTCTGAACTCCCCCCAGCATCCGTAAATCCCTCCTTGAAGTTGCAAATTACCGCACCTTCGCCTAGCAGGGTCAACGAACAACCCCCCTAACCTAACCCCCTTTTTCAATGCAAAGGGCTCGTTTTCCTACGACCCCCAAAACCGCAAAGCTCCCTTCTCTGGTTCCAACTCGGGAATAAGTTCACACGCGCGATCGTGCTCAGCCTAGCAAGAATCACCTCTCCCCGGCTCCCTTCCTGCAAACGTTCCCAGCGGGAAGAGGGAAGCCTCCGCGGGCAGTTATTACCGTGAGGATCCTGGTGACCCCGATAGGCAGGCGCCCTGGAGATTCCATGATTTGGGATGAATTCCTCTGCCTCAGCCAAACATTCCACCCAAGTTTGTTGGCGGGGGATAAATATTAATATATTTAATATTAACCAAGTAAAAGGAATGGCTCTACATGCTAAGCGTTTGCAACGCTTCTTTATCGCAACAACCGCTGCGCAGTCATTTCCATCAGAAAGCCGGAAGTGTTTGCTTTAACTAATTTCAGCTGTAGTTCTTTGGGAGTGAGAGATGAGTATTCTCGCGAGAACCGACAGGCGACGGCTCTTTCCGATGCTTGGAGCGACTTGATTATCGCGAGACTTCGGTAGGCTACGGGTATATAAATGGGGCAGGGCGGGCGTGTTGCGGCGTTAAATGTTGTGGGGACTGGTGGTGTGGGTTGCTTTTGTGGGTATGGTTGCACGAAAGGTGGGAAGGGCGTTGAGGGAATAGGAACGAAGTACAGCTTTGCTGAAAAAGGAAAGAAAAATTGAGAATGGCAGGAAAGCAAATAAGCTTTTAGAAAAACATTTTTGTAATTTGGAGCGCAAGTCCGCTTTTATAACAGCGTGTCTTGGGAGGGACGCTAGGAAATTAAGGAGTTAGCATTTTTTGAAGACGCATGCAAGTTTGTTTAGATACGCCTAACTTTGAGAGCGAGCCTCATTTCAGTGACTTTATTTAAAAGAGTAAAATTAACCATGAATTCCGTTGAAGCGCTATGCATACTACAGAACAGAAATAAAAGGAAAGCTGTTAGTAAAAAAAGGCAGGATAAAATGAGAAAAAAAAACAGGAAGTCTGTGAAACAAGCATACAATAATACTTAGTGTGATTGAAATTTAATATACAAAAGCTTTAATGAAAAAAGTATTTTAATTGGGTTCCCTTGAATTTTATGGGTATGCAGTAATCTACATTAGTGTGCTACATCTCTTTCCACAGAACCTTGTTCCCATCTAATTCTGGCTTATTTTGCTTAGTGTCTACATAGCAGTATTGAATCTTTTTAAAAGCAAAACTATAAAGCTGAAATTGCTTTCCTGTAGGGTAAATGATAGTTTACTGGTTGAGAATACCTTACAGCTGTTTGATTGCCTCATTTGTTGCAATCAAGTGCTCAAAACACCTGACAGATTCTCAGTGTCTGCAGGTGCACAAAGTCTTTTTTTCTTCAAGTATTGCTTTGCCTGCAGCAATGTGGGGCCCTTCAAGAGTCCATTCTCAATTCAAACCAGCCACAGTACCCCAGCCCACAATTCCTACAAGTCTGCTTTGTTTCCCACTTGTTAGCCAAACTCATATTGGGCTGCAGTTCTTCAAGCAGTGTTTAGGAGTGTTGCTACTGTAGTTAAAGATGAGTTTAATTCCAATTGCTCTTGTTGGGAAACTTCCTCAGTAGTTTGCTATCTTAACTGAAATGTAGTAGTCTCTTATCTTGAGAAAAATCTGAAATGTGTCTTAAGGGGAGAAGCCATATTGTGTAGCTTTTTTGCAAGTAGTGTTGGAGGGAGTAACCAGAAGGAGGATGTGTTGAGTGTGCCTATAGTAGCCCTAAATAAAAGCTAAATAGATCTAGCCCCAAATTCTGTCATCAACCACATTGTAAATAAGGCATTCAAGCAGCATGTGTATTGGGGAAAGGGAAAAGCACTTTAAAATCTGAACAGCTAAAGATAAATTTAGCCAGGTCAGGTAGTGTAGACGGTGATCTAGAATTGGTTAGCAAAGACATCTTTTGTGTGTGATCAGTGGAATGTGAGGATGAACTGTTGGAAAAGACCATAATTTGCCTGGGGAAATTTTAGCTCCACACAATCTTAATTTATTTTTTTGCTTTCCTGCACCAACTTAAAAGTGGCAATTTCACAAGCAACCAATCTTGGCTTTATCCTCTAGCTTTGGAGTTTGGAAAAAATATCATCCAAAAAGGCTACTTGAAAATCAAGATTATTTCCAACCTTCCCCCCTTTCCAAATCCTCCCCGGTTTACTTATTTTGAATCAGGTTTTTTCCCTGAAATTTTTCATATGCTGCTGCTTTCAGTTCAAAATAAACTGACTCAGGGTTATCCATATGGGGCATGTTAGATCTTTGATTTTGGTAACCTGACTCCAGATTGATTTTGGGCTGCTAATATAAAGCAGTAAAATGTAACAAATTCAATAAAAACACAATGGTAGCTTGAACAATCTTCCCTTTAACTTAATAAATGATATCACATGTATCTGAAGGTGAATATGAATATATTAAAATGGTGTATTAAGAGTTCACTTATATTGTAAAATTCTAGAATAAGGGTATAATGGCTTACAAATACAGTATTTGATTATTTCATACTCCATACATGAACTCAAGTTGAAACTAGTTACAGATAAAAAGCACAATTTTATGTTTAATACCAGATTCATAATCATTACAAACATGCCACTGTAAGAACATTCATTTTTTGCTAAAAACATAGCATGTTTTGCCAGAAACTATTTGATAGTGAGAACTAATGGTTGATTAGCCAATAGGTCATATCAAAGTACACAATATATCACAAAACATTACACAAGGCCATCTGTATAAAATGGAATACAAACAACATTAAGTGAAGAAAAAATAAGAAACATAAATGTTTCTGTTGCCCCTTCAGTTTACTCCTATCAGACACAGATATGTAGATTTAAACTTTTATTCAAATGAAGGATTGCTATAGAAGCCAAGAGACCGAGTTCTAGTCCCACTTTAAGCATGAAAGCTGGCTGGATGACTTTGGGGCAGTTATTCTTCTCTGCCCAACTCATCTCACTTTTTGTGGGAAAAACAGGAAGAAATATGTGCTCATTGCCATGAGTTACCTGTAAAGTAATAAAGGCAGAATAAAAATCTAAAAGGTCTAATTTGCAGTTCAAGATACCGTAGTCTTTTTCTTACAGAATTGATAATCAGATGTGTTATCTTTTATTGGAGTTCTGCAAATACAAGTGTGTTCATTGTACATGATTTGGTTAAATCTTCTATTTAACCACTGTGTCCCGCTGCTTAAATCTTACATGTGTAAATATCGCCCTGTTTAGGCATTTTTGTCTTGAGACTTTTGGAAAATTGAAAAGTATTTTATACGTCCCATTTTGGTGTGCCAATCTTACTGAGGATGATCTGTACAATACAGTATGGTTATAATTATAGCTTTTTAAGACAAGGTTCTGGGATGAAGTGTTTGGTAGAAGATGAAGAGTCAAACAGTTTTTAAGGTTGAAACAATGAATATTGTTATATTCATAATTCCTATAAAATTCAGTTTTCTTTTAAGTTACAATTGTTGCTCTGTATCATAGGGATCAATATTGAACAAATTGATCTGGTACTGGTGACTCTGCATCTGTAAACCTAGCAACTACTGCTAATGACAATACATTTAGTCTGTTCCTTTCATGTTTTAATTGGTGGGCTTGTGGACAATTGAGATCAGAATGAGGACTGTTTAACAGAGCTGTCCCAATTCAGGCTCTTACCAAGAATATTGGCTTGCAGTAATGATAACTAGGTGTAAGTGTAATATCCACTTGCAATATGAGAAAAAGTACCAAATTGCAATACCAGTCCTTGCAGGATAACCAAATGTCCAGTTGTTACTGCTGTCCCTGAAAGCCGGGTTATTTTACATACAGTCATGTGAAAAAGAAAGTACACCCTCTTTGAGTTCTATGTTTTATGTATCAGGACATAGTAAAAATCATCTGGTCCTTAGCAGTTCTTCAGGTAAACACAACCACAGAATGAATAACACATGACATACTACACCGGGTTATTTTACCCCCCAAAAAAGCCAAAATGGAAAATCAATGTGTGAAAAACTATGTATACCTTAAGGTACAATAGCTTGTAGAACCACCTTTAACAATAGCTTGAAGTAATCATTTTCTGTATGACATTTATCAGTCTCTCACATTGTTGTAGAGGAATTTTGGCCCACTCTATAACATTTATTCAGTTCATTGAGTAGTTTATGCATAACTCCCTTGAGGTCCTTCCATAGCATTTCAATCGGGTTGAGATCTGGACTTTGACTGGGCCATTGCAATAACTTTATGCTTTTTCAGCACTTCTGTTGTAGATTTGCAGATGTCCCTGGGATTGTCCTATTGCATTGGCTTTAGCTGTCAGGCAGGTGGCCTCACATTTGACTCTGGAACACTTTGGTATACAGAGGAGTTCATGGTTGACTCAGTGACTGCAAGTTGCCCAGGTCCTGTGGCTACAAAACAAGCCCAAATCATCAACCCTACAACTAGTTGGATTGGTATGAGATGTTTATGCTGATACGCTGTGTTTGGTTTTGGTTTTCGCCAAATGTGGCACTGTGCATTATGGCCTAACACCTCCACTTTGGTGTCATCTGACCAAAGGACAGAGTTCCAGAAGTCTTCTGATTTTTTTTCAGAGGCAACTTTGCAAACCTAAGCCGTGTTGCCATGTTCTTTTTAGAAAGAGGCTTTCTCCTGGCAACTCTTCCAAACAAGCCATATGTGTTCAGTCTTTTTCTAATTGTACTGTCATGAACTTCAACATTTAACAAAAGGTAACTGAGGCCTGTAGAGTCCGAGATTTAACTTGGATAGATAAAGCATTGGCAAGTAGCCCAGCAAACCCAGCAAGCCCTGTCTGGAATTGTTAAGTTTAGCTCCTGTTAAGACCACACTTTGGGTAACAGCTGGTGAAGGCATGAAGAGAATATTTTGGTTCATTCTCCTGAAAGCAGTGTATCGCTTCAAGAAACAACTTTTATCTCTTGAACCGTTTATATACTTATCTAACAAATTTGTCACTTTCCTGGAAAAGTTTAGCAGTGCAACAGCAAGTATGTCCTGAAAAATTGTGTGAATGACTGTGTTAATGGCAGACTTTGGGTAGCAGATACTTTGTCCTGTTGAGATCCTATAGAGTCACAGAAATTTATATAGTTTAAATTGGTTTGCTCAGCACCAATAGCTGATTAACTGAGAACTGTAGGGTATTAACCAGAACGTTGCTCAGTTCAGTCCTATTCATTTTTACTCAGAAGCAAGTTCTACTGTGTTCAATAGGATTTATTCTCACATAATTTTTTGTATTCAGTTGAAGTCATTCTAATGTATACTTGAATAAATATAGTCCAGAGAGTTCAAAAAAGTTCCCTTTTTTTTGTTCCCTAAGGTTTGACTTTATCTACACAGCTATTCCCTATTGTTAAAGCTTTGAAGGTCGCAAGTAGAGATTAGTTTTTTCCCCAGATTTTACCATGACTGTCATAATCTTCATCCACCAGTAGGTGTCAGCACTGATTCATTTTTCAGATTTTATTCCTCCATGAAAGGTTCAATTCGCCACTCCCGTTAGCAAAAGGTGGGGCGAAAAACCCCCTCCTTCACTCTTGGAGGGTTTTTTTTTTTTTGCTTGGGAATTTCTCCCCTTCAGGAAAGTTGATAGCAGGATAGAGAAAATCAATGTTTACACTGTTTATGATCAGCTTAAAATAGTGCTTTTGACTTCTGTTGCTCACAGCTTGGGCTAGACTCTGGAGTTAGGCTAGCCTTTCTCTTGGTTTCTGGAAGGCTTCTCCAGGACCGATCAGGTCGACCGCTGTCTCTGAGGTCTCTGGGACTTCCTTCCTTCATTGCCACCTCTCCGGGGCGGCTTCTGGCCCATTTAGGGTCCCCTAACAGGAAGAAACTCAGCTGGAGGGCACGGCGTCTCAAGCCCCTCAAGCGCACAGGACCAGAAGTCCTAATGTATACTTGTTTACTTGCAGTTTAAGCCCATCTGCAGATAAAGCTGATTGCATCCAAAGCACAAAGAGAAATCTCTTCTAGAAAACAGCACTTACAGTATTGATAAGTCTTTCGGAATTTATTGATAAAACATGAACATGACCAAAATCTTTTAAGTTTGTATCTTCGTTGTCTGATTTTTCAAAACAGATGTTCACATTCTTCCTTTGCAATACTATCAGTATAAGCATTGCTATCGCTTTTTTATATTTGGCACTGGTCTGTGCTCCTTTCTCTTACTATATTCTGGAATATTATATCCTATATCCTGTTCTATCCATAGCATTGCTGATGCCACATTTCAAAAATGAAGAACCATAAAGAAATATTCCATGTATCATTTACCCATTTTGTACTACCTCTCTATCTGCCTCTGTTAAATTGACTGCCAGAGATCGCCCATGCCTGCCATATTTTTCTTATACTGTCTTTGAAGAGTTAAACACACATCAAATGGCTGCAGCATTGAGATTATTGGCATAAGAGCCAAAGTCCTTTATCAAGGTCAAAATGAAATAGTCTAAAATGTGCTTTGCACATGTCCCAGACAAGGGGAGGTTTTTTAAAAAAATAACTATTAAATGTGAAGACAAAATGATAAAAAACAAGAAATAATAATCAAGGAAAACAGTAGAAAGGAGAAGAGAATGAGGTACAAAATAAAGAACAGAAATACAAAAGAATACTTTGATTCCTTTTACAGCAGATTTAAATGAAACTTACATTGAAGTTTATGGTTACAACATGACATCCATTTTATTTCATTTGTGTGCTCATCTAGAGATGACTGCAGCTTACCAACATAAAAAACAATTTACAATTGAAAGATGGGAAAGAGAGCACAAAGTGCACAGGAAAAGGGATTGGTCTTAATCAGATAGTCATTTTCAGAGTGGTGCAAAACCCCCTTGGCACTCCAAAAATTTATTACTGATCAGTAAACATATCTCTTATCATTTTGAACAAAAAATCCAGAAAGGGCTTTCCAATTAGTGCTAAAGTTAAGCAAGGCTGTCAATTTTGTCATAATTGACTTAGCTTGCGTGATTGTCAGGCTTGAAGAGAAGAAAAGAATATCCCAGAAGTTTAATTTTATAAAAAGGGGAGAAGAAATGAAGGAAGCAAAGAAAATCATTCTGGGGATTGTTTGTGTGGAGGTGCTGAAGAAAAAGCCACCTTTGCCTTTAGCCGCTAGCAGCAAATGGCCATGGGAGAAGCTGGGTCCTAAAGGGAGTCAGAGAAGACCTACTCTATAGCCTTCACTTTCATGAGGCCTGTCTCCAATCTGGGATGAATTTAGAGACACATTTTGGGACTTGAAGGGCCAATCTTAGAAACTTGAATTTATTTTATTGATACATTAGAGTTTCCAATTGTTGAGCCTGGAGTTGGTGAGCCTCCTCACCTTCCAACATAGACCAATTCCTCTGTACCTCCTTACCTTCCAATATAGACCAATTCCTCTGTATGAGTGTCACTAGTAGTCCATACATGAATGTGTGGATTCATGAGGACAGATTTTTGGCTAGGTTTACCCCAGCTTCCATTGGCTCTGTTAATAATATACATTGAGGCCTTAACAACCAGTTATGAGATGGCTTCACTAGAGGACATTCATTTGGAGTACTTGAATCATTGTCTAAAGAATAATTAAATGAGAGTCTTATGGGGGGGGAGAATCTGAGGCTTGGCTTCCTCCTTTATAATTTTTTATGATTCCAGTCTATGGCTTTGATCCCTAAGGGCGTCAAGATCCTACCCCAAATAGTTTATTCAAATTTCAAAAAATTATTATGCTTTGCTGACATACATTCCCACTATATCATGGGACAAGGCAGATGCAGATAAAAGTGGAATAGATATGGGAACAAGGTTAATAGCGGTTTACAAGTTATTTTCATGAACATATATACATGATGCTGATTAACAACTAAATTAACTAAAATTGCCAAGAAGGTAAGAATAACCTCTTATAACATATGAACTCAGGAATGTGACTCAAAAACTTATTCCTATAACAAAAAGGACCAAGGGGAGGGGGAGGACACAAAAGCTTTGGAAAAGATCCACTTGCGTCCTTTTCTTTTTGTGCACAATAGTTTTCTTAATCTGCATTGTGATGTGTGTGTGTGTGTGTCTGGGCTTTTCACACACTGGGCACAGAACTAGAATTCTGGGACATCGGGCTCTAATCCTAGTCAACAATAGCCACTTCTTTAAGTACTAAGTCACCATTTTAATAAGTCTTATTGGAGGGGAAAAATACTTTTTTTAAAAAAGTTTTTTATTTATAATACTATTAAAAACAAAAATAAAACATTGGACATGACGTAACATTCCAGTTTAAACATTTCTATCAAATTATTTCTTCTCTTAAAGTCAATTCTTTATCTATAAATGTATACTGCTCAAAAAAATGGAACACAAAAATAAGACATCCTAGATCTGAATGAATGAAATATTCTTATTAAATACTTTGTTCATTACATAGTTGAATGTGCTGACAACAAAATCACATAAAAATTATCAATGGAAATCAAATTTAGTAACCCATGGAGGTCTGGATTTGGAGTTACACTCAAAATTAAAGTGAAAAAAAAAACACTAAAGGCTGATCCAACTTTGATGTAATCCAACTTTGATGTAAAACAAGTCAAAATGAGGCTCAGTAGTGTGTGTGGCCTCCACGTGCCTGAATGACCTCCCTACAATGCCTGGGCATGCTCCTGATGAGGTGGTGGATGGTCTCCTGAGGGATCTCCTCCCACACCTGGACTAAAGCATCCCCCAACTCCTGGACAGTCTGTGGTGCAACGTGGCGTTGGTGGATGGAGCGAGACATGATGTCCCAGATGTGCTCAATTGGATTCAGGTCTGGGGAACGGGCGGGCCAGTCCATAGCATCAATGCCTTCGTCTTGCAGGAACTGCTGACACACTCCAGCCACATGAGGTCTAGCATTGCCAACCCCACCAGCATATGGTCTCACAAGGGGTCTGAGGATCTCATCTCGGTACCTAATGGCAGTCAGACTACCTCTGGCGAGCACATGGAGGGCTGTGCGGCCCCCTAAAGAAATGCCACCCCACACCATTACTGACCCACTGCCAAACCGATCATGCTGGAGGATGTTGCAGGCAGCAGAACGTTCTCCACGGTGTCTCCAGACCCTGTCACGTCTGTCACATGTGCTCAGTGTGAACCTGCTTTCATCTGTGAAGAGCACAGGGTGCCAGTGGCGAATTTGCCAATCTTGGTGTTCTCTGGCAAATGCCAAACGTCTTGCACAGTGTTGGGTTGTAAGCACAACCCCCACCTGTGGACATCGGGCCCTCATAGCACCGTCATGAAGTCTGTTTCTGACCGTTTGAGCAGCCACATGCACATTTGTGGCCCGCTGGAGGTCATTTTGCCGGGCTCTGGCAGTGCTCCTGCTGTCCCTCCTTGCACAAAGGCGGAGGTAGCGGTCCTGATGCTGGGTTGTTGCCCTCCTACGGCCTCCTCCATGTCTCCTGATGTACTGGCCTGTCTCCTGGTAGCGCCTCCATGCTCTGGACACTACGCTGACAGACACAGCAAGCCTTCTTGCCACAGCTCGCATTGATGTGCCGCCATCGATGAGCTGCACTACCTGAGCCACTTGTGTGGGTTGTAGACTCCGTCTCATGCTACCACTAGAGTGAAAGCACCGCCAGCATTCAAAAGTGACCAAACCATCAGCCAGAAAGCATAGGAACTGAGAAGTGGTCTGTGGTCACCACCTGCAGAACCACTCCTTTATTGGGGATGTCTTGCTAACTGCCTATGCTTTCCACCTGTTGTCTATTCCATTTGCACAACAGCATGTGAAATTGATTGTCAATCAGTGTTGCTACCTAAGTGGACAGTTTGATTTCACAGAAGTGTGATTGACTTGGAGTTACATTGTGTTGTTTAAGTGTTCCCTTTATTTTTTTGAGCAGTGTAGATTCACCCAGATCAAAAGCATGATGTTGGTATTCTGCAAATTGGCGCTAACCATGCGCTGCCGGCTTCTCCAATTGTCAGTGGCTTCTGACTAGCTGCAAAAGTGCGGCTTGTCTTTCTCCTGCTGGTTTGGAGGGCTTTCCCTGGATCAAACGAGCTGACCATCGTCTGCTCATGATCTATGGGGTTCCCACCCTTATAGCCACCTCTCCAGGGTGGCTTTTAGCCTCTTAGGGCTCCCTGGCAGGATAAAATCGGCTGTGGGCAGCAGAGCTCCACTTCCCCTCGACTGCATCGCCACGATGTCAACCCATCTCTTGATTTATTTATAAAATTTATATGTTTACCTTGCTGGGTGGATTACTACAATATAAAAAGCACAATATAAAATGATAAAGATGTTAAACATTAAATATTTCAATATTAAGAATTGAAACACTAAAATTTGCCAAGATTAGATAAAAAGAGACCAATACAAAAACATGGAAATGTGATCTACAAACTACGGTGGCCTCATTGGGGCCCCACATCCAGAATTGGGCCAACTCAATGCTGACCAATTCGCTATGGGACAAATTCAGTGCAGGATAACTCGACACAAGACAACTGTACTGTTAACAGCCATTGTTTCTTCCACATCATTTTCATTTTTATTATTCACATTTCATTTTGTCCCCGCTTTTAGCATCTTTCCTTTACTGATTCTATTCTATGCCATATTTCTCAAATCACCAAGTTCTTTTTTTAATTATTAGAATCCATTTCATTGGAATTACTTTAACTTTTATATTCATCATTTAATTCAGTTACTTTTATTGGTGACCACATTTTCATCGAAATTATTGTAACTCCTGTATTTCTGGATTGACTTTATTTTATTACCCATGGTTCTGTCAAAATTTAATTTTTGTATTTCATGTGTTCAGTTGGTTGTCTTTGACTTGGTTTTAATATTCTGTCTATATTTTAATGCATCTTAGTTTTTCATATTTATCTGACAGTTATTAGACATTGTTCACTACACTGAATATTATAAAGCGGTATAAATGTTTATTGTAACAGTACACAATATATTCAATTCAACATAGGCCATGGAATGCAAATCTGAATACTGAAATAAACAGTGATAAGACAAAATGCTCATTGCTACAATAGTGACGTCAAAATCAAAGTTAACTTTTGATCGGCAGCTTTCTTAAACCAAAAACATTTTGCTTTGAATGGACTCTTTAATTTTCGAGAGCTATACGTGTAACCTCTTATTTGTGCTCACAAAAAGGGTACATGCCTACATAGAAACCCAAATTATATGCCTGCTAACCTAAAAGGTATACCACATTGCTGTTGGCACACCAATTGTTCCGTGTAGGCCTCACAGCCTTTAATGTTCTGAATAAAACTACCCAATTGGAAAAGTATGTTCAGTATTTATGTAAGCCTTCCATATTGTTCAACATCTCTTCAGTGCACTGTGCTAGTTTTTTGATGTTATTTCATTCATTTTAGCTGCTAAACCAGTCCTTGATCCATTAATATGTGGGTTTATGTTGTGAAATTAATAGATGAGAAAAGGACAAAAAGTATAGCATAAATACATTTTTATTGAGCTATTTTAAAATTGTGTGCTATGGCACATAGTCTAAATCAGGGGTGTCCAAACTTTTTTTTTTTAATTTTTTATTTATCTATTTATTTATTTATTTATTTTATATATTTTTTTAATACAGTACATATTCAGCAGACTATGTCACTTTTATATACTATGGATCTACATTCTATACAATATATACACTATGTACATTCAATCTAACCCACAATAACCTAATTTACACAATAACCTTATGTATATTTCCAATTTTTATTTCTATTGTCTATCCAATTATACCAATTTTCCCAAACCGCATAAAATTCCGAATCATCTTTTTCTTTTAATTCTAAGGTGAGTTTGTCCATCTCAGCACATTCATAAATTTTCTGAATAATCAACCCCTCTGGTGGTATATTGCGTTCCTTCCAATATTGCG
>NW_015387817.1:5027-32892 GCF_001527695.2 Protobothrops mucrosquamatus | reverse complement strand
TATGCCAAGTTAATTGCAAATGGCATACTTTTCATTTCATAACATTAAGATCAACTGACAGCTGAGTTTTCACAATGTATTTAAAATAAATTTTAAAAAAACTTACCTGCACTAATGTGAAGGGTGAAACTGAGATCTGGACTGCAGCAAATAGGCTAGGTCTGGTACAAAGGCAGTGGTTTTGATGCGCAAAATGTCATGCAGATGAGAGTCACTTAGTCTTGTCCTCACACGGTTCTTGTTAAAAGTTCATAGCAGAGAATGTCTTCTCACACAAATATGTTGAGCCAAACAAGCTCAGCATTTTCTTAGCCAATGTCCGAATCTCTTGAAACCTGCCCTTATCCAGTTGGCGGTAAAAGTTCACAAGAGAGAGCTGTTGGTGACGACTGCGTAACTCGCTGTCATATTCAGCCTGGATGTCCAGTAGAAACTGTTTAAACTGGCGGTGGCACAGAGCTTTAGCGCAAATAAAATTAATAGTCTTTACAACTGGTTTCATAACATGATCATATTTGAGATATTTAGCACAGAGAACTTGTTGATGAATGATACAATGGAGTTTAATAGCTTCGCCTCCTTCAATCACCTTGTTACAGATTAGGGTTGATAATCCACTTCGTTCACCAGCCATAGCAGGTGCCCCATCAGTAATAATCCCAGTAACTTTGTTCCAGGGCAGTTTCATGTCATCTATTGCAGAACTAACAGCAACAAATAAATCTTTTCCTCTTGTTTGGTCTGTAAGGCTCTGGAGGTCAAGTAGCTCTTCAGTCACATTTATTTCATCATCCACCCCTCTCAAAAAAATCAGCAACTGAGCTGTGTCAGATAGGTCTGTGCTTTCATCACAGGCTATTGAAAAGAAGTCAAAATCCTGTCCTTTGGACGTCAACTGTCTCTTAATATCTGATGAAATATCTTCAATTCTCCGTGCTAAGTGTTACGAGCCAGGCAAATGTTGTCAAACTCGTGCTTCTTCTTGGGACAGATATTCTCAACCATTTTCATAACGCACTCTTTAATAAAATCACCCTCAACAAAAGACTTGCAATTTTTAGCAATTAACGTTGCCACCTCATAGCTTGCCTTTGTGGCATTTTCATTTGACTCACGGGCTCTTGTGAAAAATCGCTGTTGTGACATTAAAACCGCTTCAAGTTGCTTCAACTTTTCACTGCGGTCGCGCCCTGTTAGTTTGTCGTATGTGCTATGTCTCGTCTGGTAGTGTCTCTTGACATTAAATTCTTTATAAACGGCCACAGTCTCTTGACATATCAGACAAACACAGTGATTCCGTATTTCAGTGAAAAAAAATTCCACTTTCCACCTTTCCTGGAAACGGCGGCCCTCACTGTCAACTTTCCTTTTCTTATTTATAGTCGCCATTTTATAAATTGGCCAGAAGGGTGAAGGGTGCAGTGCCAAAGTAAAAATGTGGCCCTTCTGGAAATATGTTTATGAGAGTAATATGAGAGTAATATGGCAGGAATCACATTTTGGAGAGCTGCTCCTTGTTCATATTTAGCAAGCATGATTTTGCCTCTGTTTGACCTTGGCAGGTGGAAGCTGTGTTATTTGCTTTGACATGGTCAGACTCTCTGGTAACAGCTCACACACTTCCACCACTCCACAGTCTCACAGATTCTGCTAGGCCAGGGCCCTCTGTCCAGCTCCCCACATCCCAGCCCATGAAATGGCGGTCTGTCTCACACCGCAAGTACACCGCAAGTCCCGCAGAGGAGGTAGCTGGAGATGGAGTCTCTGCTCCGCAGCCGCAGCAAATGGAGGGGAAGAGAAACTCACTTCACGCTGTGATGGAAGCCCGGCCCTGACATAACCGCCCTCTGTCGCTCCCAACGCGCCGCAGTCAAGCATGCGCACTGCCCTCAAGCAGAAGACTGTCTGCCACAGAAGGGAGGGCCGTGGGAGGGCCGCATTTACACAGAGCATGGAGGGCTGTTAGAGGGCCGTATTAAACCGGAACCCGGGCTGCAAATGGCCCGCGGGCCGGACATTGGACATGTCTGGTCTATATGGTTTCAGTTGCCATATTCGCTGACAATCCTGGCAATGTGTTTATCTGCCATGCGGTATTTCTTCAGTTTTATTGGAGGACCATATCCTGAAAAGGAGTTGTTTTTAAATGCATTTCAGCCTTTCTGGCCTTCCCACAAGCCACTTATAAACTTCCAAATAGTTGGATTGCACACAGTTGGTGATGAGCAGCTTTGGAGTGGTTATTCATATGATCCTCCGTACTCTGTGTTTGGTCGAACAGATTCCACGTAGCTATTGGCAACAAAGTTGGTTGTCTTCCTTGTCTTCACTTGCCTGGACACCTATGTAGTTGTCCTTGAACCAGTTTAGTAGAGGTTGCAGCTCTCCTGGCTGATATTTTTCTAGAGCGGCAACATATTCTTCCAACCCTGGGATAGGTGTGAATGCCAAGGCCGAAATCATTTTTGGCTTCATGTTGAACTCCATGTCATTGTTGAGTTTGTGGGCAACTCCACTTTTTACCAAATGCTTCCTCATATTTAGGCGAGGTAGGAAAAAACAGCCTCTGGGAAGCATTCCCCGATGGCAGTTCAAATCAGTGAATGGATCATAGCAGGTTTTTCACAAAGTTTAATAGCTGTTCATACACTATTATGACATATACTGTTTGGCAAAAGTGTGTACAACGCTAGGTGCACACCCTTATACTACTTTGCTAGAATCATATAAACCTGATCAAAGAATTTGCAGAAGTGTCATCCACATACCAGGTGTCAGATGAGTAGAATATACAACCAAGTACTTCTGCCAGATATTAGGAACTTCTAGACCCCTCTCCAAAATCGCCAGGAATGGCTCTTCTATGCCCTATGTTGGTGAATACATCTTGTATTTCTTGGGTAATAAAAGGTCATCCAGGCTGATGGGGTCCGAAGTGCTGCCTGTATTTAGTTTTGCCTCTGCCAGATAATTTTTCACAATCTTGAAGTTGTAGGTATTGCAACATAGACTGCTGGGCTCATGTTGGCCAGACAGGTATAAATAACTTGGAATATTCCTTTCAGTGGCTCTTCAGCCTGGTGCTTCACCTGGGTCATGAATATTGCCACTTCCACATTCACTGCTGAGAGACGATGGGTATTGTGTATTGCGTTCGTTGAGGCATAGACCAGACCGATGTAATACAACTGTTCTTTATTGCTGAAAACAGAGAAGTGCTCTGTCACTCTGACGGCTATTTATACATTGCCGCCACTAGGTGGTGACCAATGAGTTTAAAGGATATTTTCCCACTTATTTTTAGACTGCAATTTCCCTCCAAAACAGTTGGAGACTCTTTCAAATATAAAAACAACTGTTCATAACAACCATAACTTTTCAAGCCAATACATAACAATGGGAATGCTTGTTGATCTTCATTACTCCTCCATTTCTGCTGTGAATTCGGGCCTTGCATTGGGTCACGTTGCTCACAGTGCCAAAAGGTGATGGAACAATCATCATTGCTTGGCCCATCAAATATGTAGAGCTATCCATCAGAAGCAAACTCTTCTTTTCCCCTCTGGTTTATAACAGTAACATCCATCTCTCGTGTAGCTACTGGACTCTTATCAGCCAAACGTCTTTGGCCGATGGGGTCTGCAGCATACTCTTTCTGCTGGAGCAAATGCGGTAGGATTGAACAAGTCCTAATGGGTACAAAGTTGGAAAAAGCCCAGCTGGGCACCATAAAGAAGTTGTCTGCTTGGCTTGGCTTGGTTTGGTTGTGAACGGTTTGAGTGCTGCAGGTATATATAGTGGCCACCTCTTGTCTTATTTGAGGATGGCAGTCGAGCTCTGCATTTTCAGCAACGGTTTCCTGTTAAACAATACAGAAAGGGTTTAAACAATACAGAAAGGGGCTCCCAGGTGTCTGAAACAAAAGGTCTGCTAAATCTTGATATGTAATTCTTCAGGAATGGCTCTTGGATCTTTTGGCAAATGCATGATTTGGGGCTTTTGGTAATTAAGTACCAATTAGTCTTCCTCGAAATTACTATGCTAGTGCTTTCAATGCTCTTTCAAGGCCAATAGGTGTTCTTGAAAGTATTACTTCATTGTCTGCCTAGAGCAGAACAGAGATGTATTTTCCAGCAAGTTTTTTTTTTCAGTGGAAGGAGAGGGCCTCAGATGCTGCTGCAAGAAAGCCCACTCTTCTTTCTTTCTTTCTGGTGCAGAGCTAGCTTGCCCCCTGTGGCCCATACTTTGGGAAGCACGTAAGCCTGAACCAAACAGGACTAGCTGTCTTAGGCAGCCAAACTATTACTCATTAGCATTGTAGTCTGGCTAATGTAATATCACCATACACTAAATAAATAAGCAAAGGAGAAAATGCCCTTGCAATAATTGGTAGGTAAGGTTGGTGTGATGTGTGCACTTGGGTGTGCTGGAAATCCTTGGTCTGATCCAAGTCAGGTTTCCAAACAATACAGGACAATTGCTTGAAGCAGAAGTGAAGTTTATTCAACAGCAAAACAGATAGCAATAGAAGGTGGCCATGAATTAAAAAGTTGGTTACTTTTATCAGTGCTTTTTTTGAAGAAAAAAAGTGCTGGAACTCATCTTGTTATTTATATAATTTTATTTATATAATCTTTTATTTATATAATTTTATTTATATATTTATTTAATTAAAAATATATATTCAGTTCTTAACATAAATTTAATTTATTTTATTTAAGGCAAATGTTCATAGTAAATTCCAAAGTTTTGTCCAATTCTCATCCGGCAAATCTTCTCAACTCCTTTCCTTGCTGTTACTATCTATGGCCGAATGTCGTCCTCTGAGTAATCACAGATCAACGTACTTTGAAGGATCGAAAAGTCTCAGAGGTGGTCCGACAAGTTTGATGAACAAAAGTGCTAAAATTGTCTTAGTCTTTAACGAAGCTCTTGTTGGGGTGACAATTAGATTCATCTGCGAAAACACATGTTCACATTCAGTTGAAGAAATGGAAATGGTATTCAGAGTCCATATCAAATGCAACAGTTTTTCTGGATATGTCTTTTCGAGAAAGTATTCACGGAATCCACAAATCATTTCTCTTTGATTTAGTTGCAGTCTGATTGACAAGTTTCTAATTTCCACTTCTCCAAATATCAGTTGAGTATTAACATCTTTAGGCCAATGTTTTTGATCAAGTATGCGAGACCAATACGCCAACTCATCCTTTGCTATCAAGCAATCTTTTTTCAATTGACTCTTTCAATTTTGTATAAAATATATGTCAGAGATCCTTGCCGCACCCCTGGCTCCAACAAGAAACAAGCTGTTGGGTTCACAGGTTTATTCACGGTATGCTCTGGCATGCAGTATTCAAACAAAGAGCAAACAGTCAGCGCTGGGAGCAACCGCCTCCCAGCGCTCTAAATAGACGCCTCCTAGCTGGCCCCACCCTGCCAGCCAGCATCCGGTGTGAGTGCCGGTATGGCAGCAAGGCAAGGAAGTGAGGCAGGATTTCAGCTCCCTGCCGTTTCTCCGCGCCGATCAGCTGCATTCCGCAGGGTTCCCCTTCCAGCATACAGGTACGAGGGAGGGAAAGGGCTGTTGCTGCCATGTCTGCTGCTGGTCCCATCTGCTGCTTCTGGACACCTCCATCCGATGAGCTTGTCCCCCCCCCTCCCATTAGTGGCAAGCCCACAGGGGCTTGACAATATACTTGGGTCAATGGGAGGATCCTTTCTTGAATCTTTTTCGTGAAGTAAAACTCCAAGAAAGCGAAGATCGCATAAAGCAGCAACGGCACATTTTTAATAGGGCCCAAAGTTCTGTCTTCTTCGTTCAAAAATTTGTACCAGTATTTTTATTTTCTTATTGGCCTTGTACAGGTCCATGTTGCGGTCCTGTGGGTCCAAACTTAATTCTGATAATTCTTGGAGAGCGTCGCACATCAACCCTAGGTCCAATAAAAATTCTGTAGATGTTATTTTTCTTTTCAAGCCATCATAAGTGCATTTATCATTTTTATCTCTTGTAGGATCATGCATTGCTTCTTCAAAATGATACACAAGGGATTCAAAATTATTCCACACAGCCAAAACTGCACACAAACTAGATGACACCCATTGGGTACTTAAAATTCTTCCAATTTTCAGCAGCTCAGCCCCCAGTAATTCTGCACATAAATGTAACTGTTAAGTCCTCGTCTTAGCGGCGAAAGAATGGCACACATACTGTCAGCAACAAGTTCTTTATTCTCCTCCTGATTACTCCGTCACAACTCAGGCTCGCAGGCCTCTCTCTTCCTTTTTAATGGCCAGAATCCCCGGGTAAAAAGGATACAAGAAAATGGCGCGCTTTGCGCATTGCGCATGCACGCAGGCTGGCGCCACTTTGTCTGGTCTCGGGCAGCTTTGCAACAGCCCGTTACCATGACAACGTCCCGAGCCTGCTACTGCAGGCTCAGGACACAACACCCCTTCACCCCCGGATGAAACTGCCCCAAACATACACATATATGTATAACTGCGATCTTCTAAAGGGAACGTGGTACTTCATTCATCCATAGGTGTATAAACTCTGGATGTATTGCCTGATAACACCTTTAATGGTACCGTGCTATCGTTTTGGAGTAATGGGCTGACACCCACATTACTTGTAGGTTGACAACAACCTTACAAACTCCTCCAGATACTGTGGAGGTCGTTTGCTTCATTGCGACCTCCTCGGACCCTGGGAACACCCTGGGCTTCCCTGTGCACTTGATGTAGTGGGGCTGCCCCCTCTTTGTTGCCCTGGTGGTCCTGGTGACCTGGCTCCTGTCGCCTGGTCTGCTCGCTTGCCTACCGGGCTATACAGACGCTTTGCTCCCTTGCGTTCCTATGTGATCTGCCTACTTCTAGGCTACCTGAACCCTCAGAACCCCACCCCCCGTCTGGCGGGTCTGCAGTGTTCTCCAAGTCCCCAATGGACCAATTTTGGGAACACAGTTCCTCACTCCCAAGCCCTGTAGCAGGGTTATCTGGGGTCTCTGCGGTGCCCCAATACTCAATTGCCCCTTGATCTGTGCCTGAAGTGCCAGAGTCAGGATTTGCCTCTCTGACTACTCCCCTTTGGACTGATTTCCTTCCGGAAGCAATTGCAGCAGTTGGCCAGTTCCCTTGACTACATGCCAGTTCTCTTGTATTGTTTGTGTTATGTGGATGCTCCCTGTTATTCTCCCTGTCTGGAGTGCTGTATTGGTCTTGTGAACTGTGTGGATACCCCCTGAGTGACTCCCTGGCTGGAGTATGTAATGGTTGGTGCGATGTTCCTTGTTCCCATGAATTTCTGTTGGGCACTCTTGCGGAACCATGAGGCGAGCCTTCCCTTTGCTCCTGCTGATCCCCCTCCCCCCCCAGAGAAAACCCAGGAGTAGAAGAGGAAGAGTCCAGTCTTGTACGCAGCTGGTCAATATGCCGCCGAAGAACGCGGCCGTCTTCCAAGGAAACCTCGTAAGACAAGAGCCCCGTGACCTTGCAGACCACAGCTGGAATCCACAGATGACCGGGACCGTAGTTCCGGGTCCAAACCGGAGCGCCCACTTGCAAACACCGTGGCGCCCGTGGCTGGGAAGCCAGAGGTGCCAACCTATCAGGGTGCAACCTGTCAAGTTTAGTTATCAGTCTGCGACCCCAGCGGAGTTCTGCTAGGCTTTTTCCAGTGGAAACAGAAGGTGTGGTGCGGTGTGCAAGAAGAAAATCTGCCAACCTGTGATGCCAGTCCCCGTAAGTCAGTTTCTTGAGGGCATCCTTGGTGACGCGCACCATCCTCTCAGCCATACCGTTGGTGGAAGGGTGGAAGGGAGCCGATGTCGCATGACGGATCATGTTGGCCTGTAGGAAAGCCTGGAACTCTGAAGACGTGAACTGCGGGCCGTTATCTGAAACTAAAACATCTGGCAGGCCGTGAGCTGCAAAAATGCCTCGCAACACCTGGATGGTCCTGGCTGTAGTAGTGGAGGAGACAGGAACAACTTCCAGCCACTTGGAATGACTATCCACAAGGACCAAGAAGAATTGCCCCTGAAAAGGCCCAGCATAGTCCACATGTACTCAGGACCAAGGCAGATGTGTTTCCTCCCACCTGTGTACAGGGGCCTGAGGCATCTCCAGCCGTGAATGCTGGCACGAGTGACACCCATGCACATGGGCCTCTATATTCTTGTCTAGCCATGGCCACCATAGATGGCTGCGCGCAAGCGCCTTCATCTGGACAATACCAGAATGGCCCTCATGGAGGGAAGCCAAGATTCTAGATCTCAACGAGGTAGGGATAACCACCCTGCTGCCCCAAAGCAGGCAACTCTTAAAGGTGGATAACTCATGCCTCTTGAGCCAGAAGCTTTGGAACTCAGTACCAGGGCTTCTGTCAGGCCATCCAGACAGAACCCAGGAAAGCACATGAGTAAGTGTGACATCAGTGGCTGTTTCAGCAGCCACATCCCTTGCATTAAGGGGAGATTCAGGCAACTCCTGAATGGAAAGAAGATTGATGGCAGGAGCGGGGTCTGCTTCTACTGTTGGCAGAGGTAGTCTACTTAGGCCGTCTGCATGACCCATCTCCTTACCAGGTTTGTGAACTAAGGAGTAGTCATAAGCTGACAAAAAGATAGACCACCTCAGCATTCTAGGGGAAATAATATGGGGAGTTTGTTTACTGGTGGTAAACAACCCCAACAGCGGTTTATGGTCAGTGAAGACTGAAATGCCTGCCATATAAAAAAATCATGGAATTTTTAACCCCTGCTACTATGGCCAATGCTTCTCTGTCTATTTGAGCGTAATTGCGCTCAGCAGAAGACAGAGTCCTGGAGTAATAAGAAACAGGAACCTGAGTTCCATCAGCTTTCAAGTGGCTGAGTACAGCTCCCACCCCATAAGGGGAAGCATCACAGGCAATGCATACAAGCAATTTCTCATTGAAGTGTGCAAGCACATCATGAGATGTTAGCAAGGCCTTGACCTCATTGAAACTCTGTTCGTGGACTTTGGTCCACTGCCAGACTGCCTGCTTGTCTAAAAGCCTATGTAGAGGTTCAGCTACAGCAGCCTTATGAGGTAGGAAAGCGTTGTAAAAGTTTAGAAGGCCTAAGAAAGCCTGCAGTTCACCCTTAGATTTAGGGCTAGGAGCCTGCTGTATGGCCTTTAACTTTGATTCCGTGGGGTGAATACCTTGGGCGTCTATTCTAAATCCCAAAAAATCTGTAGAATTGACCCCTATTGTCAATGCGTCCTGTCTCGATGCTCCTTACAACAGCCAGCAAGCAGGTACGATAGACGAACGGTTGTTTATTTTGCTCCTTTTGAATCAAAGTCAGCACTGGGGATCACTTCTCCCAAATGCCTTTACATAAGGGCCGCGCCTGCCCCACCCATGTTATTACTGCCCCGCCCCTCAAGCCAGCATCTGCCCAGCCTCACCTGGCTCCAGCCCAGTCTTTGCCGCCCGCCATTTAACCGGGCCAATCAATACAGTTCCTTTTTTACCCCTTCCGTGGCTCCAGGCATTTCCCCTCATTTGCGTCCTCTCCTCTTCGCTCATTGTCGACTCTGCAAGGTGCAGGGGGATGACATCACTTCGCGGCATCTGTCGCCCTTTTCCCCCGGCGGAGGTTGGTCCATTTAGAGCCCTAGCGGAGCGGTGCGGCTGGGAAGAAAGTCGGAGTGGCTGGCGGCGTTCTCGCACGGCCGGCAAGGTAATCAATGCAGCTAGCGGCGGTTCGGTTGCCGGCGGCCGTGTCGGCCTCACAGGGCTTGACGTGCCGCTCCCCTACCAGAGATACCCCTGGAAGGCAAGCATAGCGGGGTTAATGGTCTTATCCCTGTACAAGCGCGCCCCCGTTCGCCCCTTCGGCTTGTTTGGATATTTGCAATGAAACTTCCTAAGTAGACGGAGGGCCTGCACCTCCTTGTCCTTCACCCAAGATGCTTCCGACAGCGGATAGCCTTTCCATAAGACCAGGTAATACACCCCACTCCTCCTTTCCGGTGAGTCTAGGATTTCCTGCACCTCATAGTGGTCGGGTGTTACGGGACCTGGGGCTTCCTTAGAGCGGTCATGGGCCACCAGTTTCAACAAGCTACTATGAAATACCGGATGTACCCTGCCCAGGAACCGCGGGAGCCTGAGACGTATAGTCACTGGGTTGATTACTTGGGCTATCTGGAACGGACCTATGTACTTTGGGGCCAGCTTACGACAAGGGACCTGGAGCCGTATGTACTTAGTGGAAAGGTACACCAGATCCCCCACACTGAATGGCTTATGGACCCTCCTCTTATCAGCCTGTGTTTTGGCTGTCTGTCTTGCCTTTTCTAAGGCCTTCCTCACCATAACCCATACTTCGCTAACGCGGGCTAACCATTCCCCAGGTTGACAGGGTGGGGATCCCTGATCATTATATTCCAGCATGGGCACGAATTCCCTGCTGGAAACCACCCGGAAAGGCGTGAAGCCTGTACTACTATGTACAGCGTTATTATATGCCACCTCCGCGAACACCACCCACTCCACCCAGTCTGTTTGTTGGTACGAGACATAGCCCCGAAGGTAACGCTCCACCGCTGCGTTTGCCCGTTCTGCTGCTCCATTTGTACTCGGGTGGTACGCCGAGCTGAGTCCCTGGGAGGACCCTAAGAGGCGTATGAAGTTGCGCCAGAAGTGGGCTATGAACTGCACTCCGCGGTCCAAGATGATCCGACGCGGAGCCCCATGGAGCTGATAAACGTGTGACAGGAACATACGGGCCAGCCTCCGAGCCAATGGTAGTCTCTTGCAGGGCACGAAGTGGGCCTGTTTGGAGAACAGGTCTACGACAGTCCAAATTACCGAATAACCCCGACTGTTGGGCAGTTCCACAATAAAGTCCATGGCTATGTCTTGCCATGGATGGTGTGGGTCAGCCACCGGTTGCAACAATCCCATGGGTTTCCCAGGACTGGGCTTGGACATGGCACAAACCGGACAACCTTTCACGTAGGTCTCTACATCTGTCCACATCTGAGGCCACCAAAACTGCCGACGGGCCAGGTGTAATGTTTTCAAAAACCCGAAGTGGCCTGCTTGTTTCGAGTCGTGACACTGGTGAAACACCTGGCTACGTATCAGTGGTGGGATATACAATTTGTTGCCATACCAGGCCAGCCCATCCCTTTGAGTTAACAGCCTATGGTTTTTCCGTTACCATGGATCGTCTCTGAGAGCTGTTCATAGTCCCTCCTCAAAAGTTGCCACTACTGGTCGTGTGGCTGCCTTTGCATTATTCTGTCCGTCAGGGGGCATGATTGCCTGCACCACCTCCTCCCTTTTGCTGTTATACTGTGGTAACCGAGACAATGCGTCAGCTAGAAAGTTTCTACCCCCTGGCACATATTTGAGGAGAAACTTGAATCAGCGGAAATATTGCGCCCAATGGACGTGTTTTGGTGACAAACCTCCTGGGGGTCTGCAACACTTCCAAGTTTTTATGATCCGTCCAGACCTCAAACTGATGTTTTGCCCCTTCAAGGAAATGTCGCCAGGTAGACAGGGCCCATTTCACCGCAAATGCCTCCTTTTCCCAGATGGCCCAGGCTCGCTCGGTTTCCGTCAGTTTCCTCGACATGTAGGTGCAAGGCTGCAACCTCCCCTGCCGATTGTGTTGGAGTAACACTGCTCCTACCGCCATGTCGCTGGCATCTGCCTGGACCACGAACGGTCGTTCTGGATCCGGATGCAGTAGGACCGGCTCCCTCGCGAACAACATCTTTAACGATTCAAAAGCCCTCTGACATTCCGTTGTCCAAGCTAGTGGCTGTCCCGGACGGGGTTTCATAGTAGTCCTCTTGGCCCGCAACAGGTCTGTCAAAGGTAACGCAACCATGGCAAAGGAGGGGATGAATTGTCTGTAGAAGTTGGCAAACCCCAGGAAACTCTGCAGTTGACAGCGTGTTCTTGGGGCCTGCCACTCCAGCACACTCTTTACTTTGTTTGGGTCCATTTCCACGCCTTCTGCTGATATCCGATATCCCAGGTAGTCCAGGCGGGACCGGTGAAATTCACATTTTGATAACTTTACAAACAGCTTAGCGTCTAATAGCTTCCGTAACACGTCCCGCACCAGCGGAACGTGTTCCTCTATAGTCTTGCTATAGATGAGTATATCATCCAGATATACGAGCACCCCGCAGTAGAGATGTTCATGCAAGACTCCGTTAATGAGTTGCATGAATACCGCGGGGGGCCCTTGTATACCGAAGGGCATTACCCGGAATTGATAGCTGCCCAACGGGCAATTAAACGCTGTTTTCCATTCATCACCAGGTTTGATCCTGACCCTGTAATAGGCCGAAAGGGTTGCCTACGATAGAAAAACCCCAAGAGGTTCCGGTTCCCGGTCTCTTGTCTCCCTTCTTGGGCGTGTTCACTAGTGACTTGCGCTTGTCCTTGCCCTCAACAAGGTAAGGGTTCAGGGCCGCCCCGAATAGGAGCCCTCCCTTGTACGGCTTGGTGACGGCCCGCCACTTGGCCTTTAGGTCCACTCGCCAGTTCTTTAGCCACAATAATCTGCGTGCAGAGATGCCTGCGGCGATGGACCGTGCGGAGTATCTGGTCGTATGGAGGGAGGAGTCTGCAAGGTACTGCGACGTAGCCACCAGCTTACCCAAGTTCTGGTGCATCCTGACCTGATCTGGTGGGACCATGTCTTCTAATTCACGTAGCCAGAGTACTGAAGCTCGTGCAAAGAAAGACATCGAAGTGGAAGCCTTGACTGCCCAAGCTGCTGCTTGATGAGACTTCCTAAGGGCTGTCTCGAATTTCTTTTCCTCTGCCTTAAGAGCTTCTGCTATGTCCCCCACAACGCCCGAGTTTGGGAACAGGGAACTCAAGGGCTCATCGATCTGAGGCACCTCTAGTAGTGCCGCGAATGTGGGGGACACATTGAACAGGTTCTTTTCAGCAGACCCCAGGCTAGGTATGGAGCCTAGGTTCTCCCATTGTTTTTGTACAGTGTTAACGAAGCATGGGAGGCAAGGGATATGTTTTTGTGTCACCACCGGTTCTGTATAATTGGATTGGGGTTGTTTGGAGAAGACAGGACTGGTGTCTCCTGTTCTGAGGAAAGATTGCCTGTGGTGCAGGCCCTTATCAATAGGATATTAAACAGTGACTGGTCAAAGAGGTCCACTGGTGGAATCGGCTCTGGTGCTGTTGCATCCTCCTCTTCAGACAAGACGATGCCTGAATGGTCGAATCCAGTTGATTCTGACTCGGATGGTGCCTCTTCTGCTGGTTCTAGTGACCCCGCCAGACAGCTGTCCCTCAATGATGGTGAGGGGGTTTGCTGTGGTTGGTGAGGTCTGGATGTGGCCATGAATTGTGTCACGGTCTGGGCAATCATGGCCTGGAGGGCCTCTGGGCCCACTGGCTGAGCGACTGTGCTGGTCGCAAATGCGGCTCCTGTTGGGGCTAAGCCCTGTGCCATTACCCCCCGCGCCGCGGAGCTTGGTTCTGCCAAGGTTGTGCAATGCGTAGACAGAGGCTCGAAGCTTGAGCTGGGGCTGAGTTCAGTAGCTGAGGAGCTTCTCTCTCAGATCTAGTACGCTTGGCAGGTTGTTTTCCCCTGGATGAGGATCTACTCTGTTTCCCCTTTGCAGGGGCCTCCGTGGATGATGATGATGATGCTGGATCTGCCATGATGGTTGATCAGATCAACGTCTTAGGGCTCTAATCAGTGAGAAGCGCCCCCCCTCTGGCACTGTAATTCTCCTGAAGAGGCCTAATGGAGTTTTCAACCCAGGTGAGGAGGGGGGAGGGTTAGTGGGTCTTAGAGTGAGGCAATGCGCCCAGTATGGACGAGCTTGCCTACCCCACGATGATGGAGTCAGCACGCTGTACGGATTGGGGAATGCGAGTTAGCTATGGTAGCTGTGAGCCCTCATTCCCTAAGGAAGCGCTTGGGCTCCTTAATTAATTGGTCCTAGGACCTGTTCAGCTCGCTCCTTCCACCCAGCATCTTCTTCCCCTTGTGAGAATGCGATGATGGAGGGGAATGGCTGGAGCAATCCCCTTCCCTTGGAAGCTTCCCTGCTTGGAAGAAAAAGTTTTCCGTTGCCAGGAGCAGCAGAGAGGCTGCGCGGGAGATTTCCCCTTCCTGAGAGGTTCCCGCCCTGGGGAAAGCCTCTCCGGCTCGTAAAAGTTCACAGAGGCAACGCGGATGAATCCCCCTCTTCCAAGGCCTCCCGGCCTGAGGTATCTTCCCTGGCTGTTGGAAAGCCTCCGGGAGGCTGCGCGGGGGAATCCCCATGCGGCAGCCTCTCCGGACGACGAGGAGGCTGAAGAGAGGCTGTGCGGGGAAATCCCGGTTGGGGAAATCCTCCCTGCTTGCGGCAGCCTTTTCGGGCGATAGGAGCGGAAGAGAGGCTGCGCGAGGAAATCCCGGCTTGGGGGAATCCTCCCTGTCTGCGGCAGCCTCTCCGGACAGTTAAAAAGCAGAGGAGAAGGCTGCGCGGGAAAATCCCGGTTGGGGAATCCTATCTGCTTGCAGCAGCCTCATCGGACGATTAGGAGCAGAAGAGAGACTGCGCGAGGAAATCCCGGCTTGGGGGAGTCCTCCCTGCCTGCGGCAGCCTCTCCGGATGGTTAAAAAGCGGAGGAGAGGCTGCATGGGGAAATCCCGTTTGGGGAATCCTCCCTGCTTGCAGCAGCCTCATCGGACGATGAGGGAATCCTCCCTGCTTGTGGCATCCTCTCCGGACGTTAAATTTCGGAAGAGAGGCTGCGCGGGGGAATCCCTTTCTTCGGAGGCCTCCCGCTTGGGGGAAGCCTCCCTGTATGCCGGGGAAGCCAAGGAACGTGTGTGGGGAATCCCCCTTCTCCGATGATCTCCCAGTCTGAGAGCAGTGTCCCCAGTAGCCGATAACTGTAGGGAGGCTATGTGAGGTAATTTCCCCACATTAGAGGCTTCCCGACCTGGGGAAAGCCTTTCCGATCGCCGCAAACGGTGGTGGGGTGGTGGGGATGGATCCCACACCGATGAAGGCTAGAGAGATTTCTCCGCGTTGGGGATGGCCATGCGGTCCGAAGGTACTCACCGGTCCCTGATATCTTGGTGATGGGAATCCTCTGATGCGAAGAGCAGCTGATGAGCAGGGAATCCCCTTGCAGCGGAGGCCCTCTTCTTGAACAAAGGGACTCACTGTCTCCGAGGGAGAGTTCAATCAGAAGAATCCAGAGGAATCCTCTTCCCTCGGTGTAGTCCCTTGGGAATTTTTATCTTGTTTAAGTCTAATTTGTGTTGAATTTACTCAATTGTAGATATATTGTTGATAAAGTTTAAAGTTCTTTGTTTAAAATCTGGAGCATGAAGACTAAGTCGAAAAACTGGGGAGCACATGGCGTGGTACTGATATTTATAGACTCAGACTTAGTCACATGGAGCAGGAAGGTTAAGATAACCCCCCATTGGTGAATTATCCATCCAATCATGTTGGAGAATATTGGCTTTGCATTGGTCATGCTGCTGGATCTCACATATAGCCATCATCTTGTTAACTCAATCACTACACTAAATGCTGTTTCTGTAATGTATGGAATATATATTATTATTGTGGATTGACATTGAAAGATAAAAGAAAAATGAAAAAGAACTAGACTTGTGTTTTTTTTTTCAAAAAAGGGAGAACATTTTTCACCTATTTTAACTAAGTGACCAGAATTAACTAGAACAATATATATTATGGTCAATGTGTGAAAAGCTGGCATTGTATAGATGTCTAGGAAATCTACAGAATGTGTGACATTTTTAGCCTAAATATGAAATGTCTGTTACTTTAATGTACTGTATGTTTTTCTTATGCATTGTACATAATACCTAGGCATTATACAGAATGACAATTATTTAGGGAAAGTATGAAATGGGAGTCATGAGAGTCAGCCTTCATTGAAAACACATGAACATAAATATAAAATATAGCACTTTCTTACTGGGAAAAAAACAAGAGAAAAAGATCAATATTGACCTATTTGTTGCAACAAGGAAAGCTAGAATGCCATTTTGAATTGCACTTAATTGTCTTTTTCATAAAAGCATTTTTATTAGTATTAGATCTTCCCATGCTAATGTAGCATATTGGGCAGTAAGGGATCTCCAGTATTTTTGGTGTTGGGCAAGTACTTCAGGGTCTTCCCATGTGATATTTAGAGTCATTAAGTCTTCCATGAATGTTCTTCACCATACATTTCGTGGGCATAAAGTGAATTGTGATCCAGCATAGAATTTGTTCAAAATTCCTCGAGCACTTCCAAATCAGTAAAAACCATCTTCTGTTGCACTATGTCAGGAATTGGGGAGCCACTTGCACAATGGCTCCCCAAGATGGCAGGTGGAATTTTTTTGTCAGAATCCTTTTTCATTTTTTTGGGCTTGTATTTCCTGATTCAGCTTAGATCCAGTTTACCATCGACAGCATTCTCAATGTTGAAACAAAGAGTGCACAAAATATTAACTTCACAACCTTCAATTTTCTCATCTCCATTGTCTTTACTGGCGTGCCAACAGATGGGGCATGAATGGTTTCCATGATGGCTTCTGCATGCATGGGCACCACTGAATTCCTTTAAGTAGACACAATATTAACACAATAAATATACACAAAATAGACAGGTAGCAGGAATGGAAGCCTCTGGGATAACCGTATCTTCACTACCACTTTGATTTCTTCCATTGTGGACTACAATCTCATCCGTTTTTTGTGCAATAGGTTCTCTTTCATAGGGTGATCTGTTTCTTCTTGTATTTGAATGCTTTCTATTGCCTTTGCCAGTTGTTCCTCAGTCTGAATATCTTGTAAAACATCTTGAGATAGGAAAGATGTTGTGAGACCCACTTAGCTTTGCAGCCAAAGAGAGTTTTGTATGGTGTTGTCTTAATCCCAGAATGAAAGGCCCTATTCTTCATAAGTTAGATGAACGTTTTTTTATGTTGCATCCAAATACATAGCATATTTTTAATGTCTTGATTAGCTCTTTCAATACTACTATGGTTTTGTGAGGGATGAGGCTTGCCATGGATGATCTTCAAACTCTGTCAGTACTCCTTTAGATTGTTCATCACATTATTAGCAAATTCCCTGCCAGACTATAGAATTGGTGGTGCTCCAAGGAATGTAAATATGTCAGTGAAGTTGTACACTACTACTTCCGCTGTCTTTGATCTCAGAGTCTTGAGAACCACACACTTATTTAGATGATCTTTGTACAACATTATAAACTTGTATTCCCTGTCAGGATAGGACTGAAAATTGATGAAATTGACCTCTCAATGGAAATTGAAATCAGAAAAAAAACATACAACATTCATCACAAGACTTTTTTAAGCTGTTTTTTTCTGGCACGGTTCACAAAGGAGAAGATAAAGTTCAATTATCATGACAAGTAATGTTCTTTTACTTACATGAAAGTTCTTTCAACATTCTGTCATGTCCTCCATGGCTAATGGCCAAATGAGCCTCATGAAGTATGTTAAATAAGTAAAACTGTGATGTAAAATTGGAGCATTTGATATCTTCTCTAGTAGGATAGACCAACTTAACTTTTGTTTTCTACCACATATACAGTATCATAGCGATTCAGCAGCCAATAGTCCCGTGGTTCCTTTTAGTAGTCTAAAGCATAGTTTTAGCAGCATTATTTTACACTTTAGATAGTTCTTGGAATTGTTGTTGCATGTCAACATGCTGCGATTCTTGCCCGAATACTACAGTTTCTCTGTCATTCTCATACAGTATGGATAGCATCTGCTGTGGAAATTGAAACTCATGTGTTTCTTCATCATTGAAAAAAGACTGAAGTGCAAATGGCAGAAGTAGTCAATATTCTATGTTTGAGGTGAGCATTGAATATCACATGCCCTCACCATATGACAATAACAATGTTATTAGCTGGAGTATTTTATACTTTGCCAATTTACCTCTTGGCATTGAATAGAATGCCCAGGAAATGTGTGAAATATTAAGCCTTTCATACTTTGATGTCCCAATTTTGGCATTCTATAGATTTCCTATACATTTTTTAAAATGCCTAATTTCACACACTAATAGTAAATACATATACAGTAAAACCTCTGAAAGTTGCCACCCAAGGGACTGAAGGAAAGTGATCAATATACATAGATGGTCAACATATGGAACATCTGTACTGATATGTACACGTGCCTCATTTTATTGTACAGCTTTTATTAGAGAATGTAATACAGAAAGACAGAAAAAACACAGGAAAATCATTCATATATTGTATCATACAAAATCAATACATTTACACATGCATTGTTTTCTCATGGTTTCTTCATTCTTTCTGATTAAAAGTCAGTTTTAGTCTGTTCCTTATTCTTTTTATGAAGGTAAGCAGAGAAAGCACTCAATGCTGGCTGTTGGCATATCTGGGCATTTTTCCACTGCAAATGACTGCTTTATCAAGTATATTGAAAGAAGCGAAGAAAAAATAGAAAAGCTACAACACTAGGTGGCAGACAGGGGCCATCCAATTCTATATCAGGTTGTTTAAAAAGAAATGTTCTCTCTGTGTAGAAGAAAAAAAAAGATAACAGAAATAATAAAAAACGGTGAAGAATTTATTTCACACTTTAAAAATTCAAGGCGTTGGTCCTGTTGCCCTGGCTGGCTTTCCCTCCTCAGCCACTGGTGTGGCTTCCTGTGTTCCCTCAGCCATTCCCTAGATAGCACAAGGCAAATGGGAAGGGTGAACAAAAAAGTGAGCGCTCACTTACTGTCACGCGTCCTTCGCAGTCCTTGAAGAATGACTAGTAGACATGAATGGGTTGACATGCAGTTTAATCTGAGCAGAAACAAAGTCAGCACTGGGAGTGATCTGCTCCCAGCGCTTTACATAGCCTCCCTGCCCCACAGCTCCACCCCTCAGTGGAGCCAGCATCCGGGCATTCAGTTCTGATAAGCAGCAACCCAGGCCGCCCTGGCCCTGCCTCCCTCCTGACCCACTGTACAGTCTCTGCCAGAAGACACGCAGCATGTCACCTGGAGAGAAAGGGAGGAACAGGGAAATGTGTATGTGTTTGCACATTTGCAAACAGGCACATGTACAGCAGTGGCGCTAGCACTGCATGTACAAGCGGGTTGCACGCACCCGAGGCAGTGGTGGTGGTGGCAGTAGCAGGCCACGGACCACAGGTTGGAGACACCTCTATGTGGCATTACTCAGCTTTTATATGTAAAAAGAGAGGGTAGATTAGTAATTTCATTTTCATCATTTCTGTTAATTTGGGTCTTACGTTTTGGAGGCATTTCTGAATTGCCTTTCTTGAGCTGGCTAGCTATTTGATCTGCTGTCACATAAGAGTGTTCTCTGAATCGAGTTCGGCTGTTATACAGACAACTCGGCAATCTCCATGCTTTGTGGCTATTAATACTCAATAGTTCTTCTATTAATTTAACCCAATTCATTCTTTCATCCTCAAATACAGAGTTACTAGCAGTTGAACAGCAATTGCTATTTCCTCTCACATAGGATCAGCATCAAAAAGCACCAGGTACTTCATTCAACAGTTGCTCAACTACTTAACCTAGTACTGCCATGGGCGCCAAATGCTGTCCAGAAGAATAATTGCCTTTACTGCCCTCCTAAAATGTTACTGAGGAAGGGTCCATCCTAAACTTGCGGAACAAGTTGTTCCCTAGGGATGAGACAGCCAAAAGGCCTGTTTTTGCATCTCCAGACCAGCTGAGTCTGGAAAAAGGTTTCTTTCTGCTGCTTGTGCAGGAAGAAACTCCTGATCATGGATCTGCTAACTTCAAATAGTATGCAACCCCATTCATAATTACTGTAGGAGCCGATTCAGACTGTTATTTTCCTTATTGTAGGATTTTATTCATTAGTCTCATGAAGGTAGTAGGTGCTCCATGTAAACCAAATCACATATTGTAAATTGAAAGAGGCCCTGTGGAGTGGCAAATGTGGTCTTCTCTCTAGATTGGTGCTCTTCTGGGATTTGTCAATATCCTTTTGTCAAATCCAAAGAGGGATAAATACCAAATCCATCCAAAAGTTCCATCTACCCTGGGCATTGGGTAATTATCAAATTTTGCCACTCTGTTTATCTGCCTAACATCCACACATCCATTCGACCTTGACACCAAAATAATGGGAGAACACTAGTCACTCGTTGTTGTTTGTCCATCGATTTTGATGAAGACCTTGACATCTTACGAAAGTCAAGATGTCAAGACTTGCGCGTGGATTGGATTAAAGTGAGGGAGAGGTGCGCATAGTCAGCCTCACTCTCTCTTCCCAGATTCCATCTTGTTCCAATGGCAGGACAAAAGTCGAGACAGTTGGAGATGGGCTGGGCGCAGTGGTTGACCAGGGCATCTTTCGTGTCTTGCCGTGCTCTCAGTGTACCACGTCGCTTGCAGAAACTGCCTTCATGATCGTTGGTCCTATTTTAATAGGTCTCATCCGCTCAATCCGCCAGAGTCTGTCTTCACATGCTTGGGATAGACAAATCCCTTGCTCACTGAATGTCGAAGACACAACGGCTACTCTCAACCTGGTTTGGCCAGCCTGTCGAAGCTGTTGCCCGGGGTGTGGCCGCTGCGCATGTTACAGCTACTAGGAGCCACAGGTGAGAGCTGAGTGTCAGGTGGGGACCAAAGGTGTATGAGCTGCCCTAAAAAAGGGGCATGAAATGCTCTCCACCAGAGGTGCTACCCCTCCCTGAACACCTCATACACCCCTAGTCACTCGTAGATTGTTCTGTTATGTCAATGTACAGCATTTTTTCTATCTCGGTCTGTAACAACCCTTTTAACCATTCAGGAAGCCTGTTAGGGATACTGTCCAATTGGTTGGGTTTCCTCCGGGTCTGTTTTATTCTCAACTAAAATAGTCATATCTGGCTGTCCAATAAACATGCATTTACAATCCTCCAACATTTTTTCTTACCTTTTCCTTTTGGCTAGTGCCTAGGTTAGGATTGTGTTTATTTTTCTTGGGATGGTTACAGTATCGCATCCCAAGCTTGATTCAATAATTGTGGACATCTTTTAATTCCAGCACAGCCATCCCAGGTTCAGCTCTATTGTGCCATTTATTTGGAGACTCTTGTATATTTTCTTTTTCCAGTTTCTCAATTTTTTCTCATAACTTACTGAACCAATTCTCCTCTTTACCCTGCCATTACATCTACTAGGCAACAGTAACAGGGCTTAGTATCCTGCTTTAAATCTTTTGGTCTTTAACCCTTGATCATACAGGATTTTTTTGTCTTTGGCAGTTGCTTAAGTGCTCCTGGGTGCAATGGGTTTGTGGGCGTTCCAAAATTATTTGTTTATGTCAGGATGTACTCATTCAGATTTTTAGGGCCTTCTAGGTTTTGATACCAACCGTCTTTAATGATGTCTAAAACACCATGAAGTTGTCTCCCATATAATAATTCAAAAGGGCTGAATCCTGTGGATACCTGGGGAACCTCCTTATATGCAAACAATAGAAAAAGGCAGACATGCTTTGGGTTCTGGCCTGCGTATTTCTTGAGCATAATCTTTAGGGTTTGATTCATTCTTTTCTTTCTGTAAGACCCCTGACCTCTGCATAGTAAGGACTGTTCCCAGGCCTGCATATAAATATTTCGGTAGCACTGAATGAAACTTGGTGTTTGGAAAAAAATATTAGCAATCACATTTCTAAATGGAACTGCTTCTGGATGCTGAATGGCCTAGTCACAGATGGTTTCTTCATTGACAGTTCTTGTCAATGAAATCCTCAAGGGCTTAGAGCTGAGGCTCTGACAAGGAATAAGTCCATCCCACTGAGGTAGCTTGGTGAGATTGACCTCACAATGGACATTGAAATCATGAAAAAAAACCATACAACATTCATCAGAACAGATTTGTAACTTCTTTTTTCTGGCACAGTTCACAAAAGAGAATGTAAAGTTCAGTTATCGTGACAAGTAATATTCTTGTATTTGCATGAAAGTTCTTTCAACATTCTCTCATGTTGCCCACAGCCAATAGCCAAATGAGGCTCATGAAGTATGTTAAATAATTCAGAATCTGATGTAAAACTGGAGCACTTGACGCCTTCTCTAGACATTTTCTAAAAATTTATAAACAATTATACATTTAGAAGCCACATTTCTAAATGGAACTGCTTTTGGGTGTTGAGTGGAATAGTCAGAGACAGATGGATGAATCCCCTCAGCAAGTTCTTGTCAATGAAATCCTTAAGAGCTTTGAGCTCAAGCTCCCAACAAGGAATAAATCCGCTCCACTAGTAGCATGGCATTAGGAATCAAATTGATGAGACAATCATACAACCAGTGTGGGGGGAAGTTGCTCTGCTTCCCTCTTTCTGAAAACATTGGCATAATCCAAAATCTCAGAGGGAATGTCCAGGGATGGGGAGGCCCCTCAGCCGCACACACCTGCAGCCAATGTGAGTGGCACTTTGGATTGTCCAAATGGATCATCCCTTCTGGCCACATGATCTGCAGGTCATGCACCTGAAGTCATTCCAGCCCCCGCACGATAGGGAAATGAGCAGCTGCCAAGTAGAACTCCAGTCATTCCATGTGATTGTCCATGTGCATCTGGAGTGGAAAGGTGGCTGCTATCATGAGTCCTGACCAAAGAGGTCAACCATCTACAGTCCCCACCAGAATAACGGGGGCAACTTTGCATTGCGGGATCTCCCATTAAGCGGCAAATTCTAAATCCATAAAGTTTGCGATTTCCTCCGAGTCCACTATGACCTGGGTCTGCACCTTCGCCCTATCAGGCTGTGTCAAGTCACTGCCAAATACCAAGTCAGCGTGACTCGTGGTTGCTGGGTTGGACCTGCCAAAATTTTTACCCAACCTCATGAGCCTTCTAGGTCGGGCTCTTGAAGTTTCCCGACTTTTCTTGGCTGGGCAATTGGCAGGAACATGGATCAAGGAAACTGGACACATTGTTCCAACAATGCCCATCTGCTTGGGTGGGATTAAATAGGCAATGCCAGTATCGGCCCTCATGATTGGCGAGGCTGTCACTTCTTGAGTAACTTGGCCAACCAGCATTGTGCCCATCTCCTCTCCACTCTGCGCATCCTTGGACTGGGGGGGGGAGGTTTGGACTCCATCTCATCCTTGCTGTCCACAGGCAGCTGCTCCCATTCTTCACCTGACGCTTTCAGGTTAAACTGCTGCAGCAGCGCCCTCTGCTCTGGCTCAGCCAGTAGTACCGGCTGTGGCCACTTTGTTCAGCTGGAGTTCCCCCCCCCCGCCCCCGCTCCCTGGTCCATGTCTCCAGACACAGGCACACACCCATACTCACTTCCCCAGAGGTGCCAAGACCTGGCTCATCCTTCAAACTCATGTCTGGAGAGGAGGCCGGAGGCACGTCCATGACACATGGAGACTTTGGTTCCTCTTTTGGCCTTACCAGTTGACACAGCAGGCAAGTTTTACAGTACAGGGTCATCTCCCCACAGGTACTGGGTGAACTTCCCATTTAGCCATTTGTCTCTATGGCTTCCCCTAGTTTTGTCCACCTTTCTTAAAGCTTTCGCTTTCCTTCATTTCTCCTATTAATTCAGGATGGCTAGGAAGAAATCCAGATTGCTTCCCTTCCTGTGTCTCCGCCATCCTCGTCTTTGCCTTAAATTGAGCCCATGTAGTTACACTATCTTAGCCTCTTTCTCGATTCCTTTTCTTCAAGTCTAACCTTCACTTAGTTTTCTGATCAGAGACACACGCATGAGAGCTGGTGTCAGTATAGTGTGTTTATTGCACAACTATACATTATGCTGGTAACATTCAGCCCCAATTTCCACAAGGAATTCCCACTATCTGTGAGAGCACAGTTCCAAGGACAAGGTCCAATATATATGAGATAAAGGTTTGCAATTCCAGAAGGCAAGACCAAAGTTCTAAGTCCACTTAGCAGGGTCCCAAATCCATCCGATGATAAGGTTTGAAAGCCTTGAAAGATAAGAACAAAGTCTAAAATCCACAGGGAAAGGTCAGAAATCCACAGGACAAAAACAAAGTCCAGAATCTACAAAACAAAATCCAAAGTTCATGAAGTTGAAGAGATGGCATTGCAGAAGCAAAAGGTCTCCGACAAATGCACCTTCCCCCATGCCTGGCTAAATCATCCCAAGCCCCGTATTTCTCGTTAGGGGCAAGACAGCTTCCTTGCAAGTAGCCTTGCTGACCTCATCTGTGCTTCCCTAGGGCTGTGCTCTTTCCATCCACAGATCGGGTGAGGGTGTCATCTATTCTTCATTGGAAACTGTTGCTGTTCATTGACAGTAACCATTAGCAGCCAATCCTCTCCTGCTTTGGCTAATGCAGGTTGACTGACCATCGGGTAGATCTCTGCCCCTGATACCAAATGGACCTAGGATTGCTTCTTCCTCAGCCCCTGAACTCTGGATGGTCCTGGGGATTCATGTCAGCCCACTCTAATTTTTCCAGCTCGTCTTCCTCTGAACCAACTTCCCATGGGGCCATTGCAGTTAATGGAAAGTCTGTACCCATTGCTAGGTTACATGGCAAGTGAGAGATTACTCCTGCCACTATTATCTATTCCTTTCCCTTTGTGTGTGCTTTAAGCAGTGTGTCCGTCTCGGACTGCCCAAACACACTTATAAGAATTTCTTTCCCCATAGATAATGGTCCTTTTTATTAAATGTTTGTCTACTCCCAGTATCTACTAGACCTGACCCCACTAACTTTTGCTGGGACCATAATTTTTCTTCCAAGAGTTGCTTGCCCTACTACAGCCATTCCTTTCTTTCTCTGGCTTTTACAATCTTTGGACAAATGACCATTTTCCCCACAGGTATAAAAACTGCAGGTCTCTCTAAGCTCCCATTGTGTTCCTGTGGATTGGCTAGGAGCTAAAGGCTTCTTTACTTATTTTCCCTTTCCATCTTCCAGCTCCTTAAAGTTCTTACTTGCTGGAACAGGCTTTCTTAATTTCCTCCCTCCCTCTGCATTTTCTTTTCTATTCTTTTCTGGCTTCTGTGTTGCCATGTATCAATCATTTTTTATTATGGCCACAGACCAGCATTAGAAATAAAAGCATTAAAAATAATAAAAAATAATATAAAACAGACTAACACATTACGACTAGTGGTGGATTATTATCAGTGGGCAGTTAGACTCTGCCTCCTTTTGCATACAGTATAATAAACTTCTGTTACATTGAAAGAAACTAATTTATACTGTTATCTGACAACAACAGTTGTCAATAGAAGACATCAATATTTCATGGGATTTCATTAGATGAAATGTTATAAAGTGGGGCCGTCAATTCTTTTTTTTTAAAAAAGATTTTTATTGAGTTTTTCCATACATTCAATATAGTATTTATTCAACAAACGTGCTGTCTGAGTTTATATTCGCTAATACATATTTAGTTCCTAATCCTTTATTCTTTCCTCTAGCCATCGATAAAATAAGTACCAAGTTTGAAAATATTTTGTTTCTTCTTTTTCTTTCAGCCTCAGAGTCAGTCTATCCATCTCCGCGCATTCTAATATTTTTTTAATTGTTTTTTCATCTGGTGGTATTTCTTCATTTTTTCAATACTGCACAAATATAATTCTTGCTGCTGTTGTAACATGCAAAGTCAAATATATGCTTTGTTTATCAGTCTTTTCTGGCATTATACCGAATAAAAAAGTTCAAGTTTAAAATCTACATATTCTCCCAACATCTTTTCTAGCCAAGCATGTATCTTTTTCCAATAATTCTTTGCTTTGGCACAAGTCCACCAAACATGGTAATTATGTTTGCATTTTCAACATCTATCTGACATGTTTTTAAACATTTTTCCTAGTCTTGCTGGTGGCAAGTACCATCTATAAAACATTTTATATAAATTTTCTTTTAAGAGGTTGACATTGTCAATTTATAATTTCTTTCCACAAATTTTGCCATTTTTCTAATTCTATATTGTATACAATTTTCCCCATCTTATCATTGTTTCTTTAACTTGTTCGCTTTCCATTTTCTTTTTTTTCTTTTTTTAAAGTTATTTATAATACAGTTAAAACAAAGATTGGACATAACGCAACATTCCAGTATAAATATTTCTAACAATTTGTTCCTCTTCATACATATAATTCTTGATCTCTATATATATATACATATATATTTTTCTATCAATGCAATATCTAATTTGTGTCTCTATATACTAACATACAATTATATATGTTTCTATCTTAACACTAGCTTATAACCCAAACACTAGCTTATAACCCAATCAAGTCCTCCTTGATTCACACCAATAATAAAAATTTGTCCCAGATTTCAAAATAATCTGACTCTGTCTTGTCCTTCATTTCCATTGTGAGCCTATCCATATCCACACACGATAGAATTTTGCATAGAATCTCTTTTTCTGTTGGAATTTCTTTATTCCTCCAGTTTTGTGCATATGCCAGTCTAGCAGCCGTGAAGATATGTAGCATCAAATAAAATATCCCTTTATCGTATTTCTGTGTGGTTATGCCTAATAAGAAGAGTTCTGGTTTTAACTCTATCTCTATCATTCATATTTCTTCCAGCCATTTTTGTATCTTGTTCCAGAAATCACGGGCTTTTGAGCACTCCCACCACATATGGTAATAGGTCCCTTTTGCCAATTTACATTTCCAACATGTGGAAGAAAAATTTGGACCCATTTTAGCTAATCTTGTGGGTGGGAGGTGCCATCTATAGAACATTTTGTAGAGATTTTCTTTGTAGGTGGCCAAAGTAAGCTTCCTATTTCTTACCCATAATTCTTGCCAGATGTGCAGACCAAAGTTGAGATCAAGATCCCTGCTCCACGTTAACATGGTTTCTTTTACCTGTTCCTCATATATTGCCTGAACTAGCAAAAAATGATATAATTTTTTAATCATTTTGTCCTCGGTTCCTAATAGTATTTTATCCAGCCCTGTCGGCTCTATTTTTATGCCTAGCTCTTTTTTATCTTTCCAGTATCTTGCCTGTAATTGAAGATATGCCACCATTCTAATTCTACCCCTTCGTCTTAAGAATTTTCCTGGATTTCAATTCCCCTTTCTCGTCTAGTACATTTTTATATGTTATAATTTTTCCTAATTGTATAAGCTTTGGGTGTATATGCATTTCTAGCGTTGAAATCCAGCTGGGGACTTGTATATAATTTGGTTGCCAAGTTTTAACCCATACGTCAATTAGAGCTTGTCTGATGTAATGCCTTCGAAAATATTTGTGTGTTTTATATTTCTGATCCCATAACATAGCATGCCATTCTACCTGCAAATCGTGACCTTCCAGACATAATACTCTCCTATTCTTCAATAATATCCAATCCCTCACCCATAATAATACTATGGCCTGATAATATTTTTCCAGGTCTGGGAGGCCAAATCCACCCCTTTCTTTTGCATCCTGCAATAATTCTAATTTAATCCTTGCTTTTTTTCCTTGCCAAATAAATTTGTATATGGTTTTGTTAAAGTTTTGAAAGAATTTCTTGTCTAATTTTATGGGTATACATTGGAACAAAAATAAAATTTTAGGTAGGACATTCATTTTGATTACGGCAATTCTACCCATAAAAGAGAGTTGCAAATTGGTCCAAGTATCTAAATCAATTTTAATCTGTTTAACCCAGTGGTTCTCAACCTTTCTAATGCCGTGACCCCATAATACAGTTCCCCATGTTGTGGTGACCCCCAACCACTTATACATCGCCGGGTGCCAGGGGCGTGGCCAAGTGGGCGTGGCCACCAAGTGGGTGTGGCCACCATGTTGTGTAGGCAGAATCTGCCCAATATTTGCTGAAATACATTGCACTCAGATTTCATTCT
>NW_015387817.1:0-2507 GCF_001527695.2 Protobothrops mucrosquamatus | reverse complement strand
CTGCGCCTGCGCTCTTCACACGCCTCCTGCAGGGCATGTTTGGTAAAGTTCCTGCATGCAGGCTGCCGCCAAGCAGAGGGAGTAGCACAGCTAAGGAAAAGGGTAAAAAAAAATGGCGGACGGCATTGTTTGGCGACCCCTGTGAAATGGTCGTGCGACCCCAAATGGGGTCGCGACCCACAGGTTGAGAACCGCTGGTTTAACCTATCATAACTGTCTCTTTTAAGTGTAACACATCTAGCAGTTAGTTGTATCCCTAAATATCTTATTTTATTCGTAATCTGAATGCCTATTCTGTCAACTAATTCGTTTTTCTGTATTTTAGTCATATTCTTAATGAGCATTTTGGTTTTTTCTTTATTTATCTTTAGGCCTGCTAAATATTCCCCATATTTACTCAATACTTCCATCAATCTTGTCCCTGATTATAGTGGCTCTTCGATTATAAAGACAAGATCGTCTGCAAAGGCTTGCGTTTTAAACATTTATTTCTTAATCTCTAATCCTTTGATCTGTCCATCTTTCCGAATCACTCTGATTAGTACGTCCAGGGATAGTATAAACAATAATGGCGATAATGGACAACCTTGCCTTGTACCTTTCAATTTTCAAAGTTAATAGAAAATTATAAATTTTCTTAATTAGTTTCTCATCAGAAGTTAATATCTTATCAAACAAAGTTTGTTCCTTGTAAAATCTATACAGTTTAACATCTTTATCATATCTAACTTGCATTTGTAAATGTGCCCACCATGATAAGTTGATACCCTGATTTTCTATTTCTTGTTTAGATTTTAAATTCCCTTCATAGTTTAGAATATCTCTGTATGTCCAGATTTTAGAGTCTATTGTCTCTTTAATATATACGGCTACACCTCTTTTTTTCTGCTGCACTGATGCATGGTAAAGTTTCCCAATTTTTGGGTATTCCAACAGTTTGTAATATTGTCTTTTAATATGTGTCTCTTGCAAACAAATTATATATGTGTTTAATTTCTGTAGTTTTCTAAAAATTTTATTTCTTTTTGATGGGGAATTCAGTCCATTTATATTCACTGAAAAAAATCTGTTTTCTTTTTCCATTTCAATTACTTATATTTAGATCTTGTCGATTTTGTAGTCCTCTGTTCTCTGGCTATTCCCTCACTCTCTTGATCAAGTTTCTCTTTCTGTTCTTCTGTTTGTTTAGTTGCTTTCTCAGTTGCTTCTTCTGTTTGTTTCTGATCTTTTCTCTCCTCTTGTTGTACTCCTTCATTTAAAAATGCTTGATTTCTTTCATCAAAGTCTTGTGCCTTCCAAACTGACTCCAGTCGGTATCTTGTAGTATTCAGTTGATTAAGATCCTTTCTGGCATTAACCATCTGAAGTTTATACCTTTTGCAATTAGCTTTGTAGTTAAGAAGTGATATTGTCTTCGGGTGTCTCTTACTCTCTTGGGGATCTGCATTAACACCACAATTTCTTTATTCTTGTATTGTAATGGCTCATCTCTAACTTTTCTCAGTATTTCATCTCTTACTGTTTTCTTTATGAATCTTACATGAACTTCTCTGGGTAGTTTATATTTCCTTGCATAGCTTGAATTCATTCGAATTATTTCATCTATTTCCATTTGTATCTCTGCTCGGTCTGCTTTCAAAGCCTCTGCCAGTAAATTAATAATCACAACTGCTATGTCTTCTCTGTCTTCAGGAATATTTTGAAATTTTAAATAGTGTTCTGCTTTCTCCATTTCTAAAACTGCCACCTTACCTTCTAGATTTTGATTTGCTTGTTTTAATTTTTCATTTTCTTGCATTAATACTTCCATTTTTTGTCAATATCATCTGATTTATTTTCCATTTTCTGAATTCTTTGTTCATTTTTAACAATCATTTCCTGATGAGCTTCAAATTGTGTCTTTATATCCAACATTTGTTCATTTAATTTATCAAAATTACTTTTTGTCTCTTCATAGTTTCTCTGTATTGATTCTTGAATTATTTTTTTTATATAAATATTTTATTAGATTTTATATAGGTAAGGAAAGGATAGGATCAATATGGATATAGGGGGAATGGGAAAAGGAATTTGGGGTAGGATGAGGGTAGGTACATGTTAGAGAATTTTAATTTCTCTATTGGTGAAAATAAATCAGAAGCTCTCACAGTTGACTGCATTTAGCTGATTCAAATAAACTTCTTTATATTCATATAAAATTATTTACAATACCATACATTCTTCTTTACAGCAACATAGCATAAATGAAGACTTCTTACAGCAGAGACAGACCAGAGACCTGAAACTGAAACCCAGCTTCTAACTCAATAACCTTTTGCACAGACTCAGTAGCACTTTCTTCACATTGGCTGACTGAGTTACCACATGACTCTTCCTGCTCATGAATATTCCAACACTCCTCCCTTCATGACAGGAAGAGACATCAGACCTATTGACTCAATACATTTTCCATGGTGAACACCACCCAATGGTTTAGTCATCATGTCTGCCAAATTATCCTCAGAAGA
>NW_015387816.1:502243-505434 GCF_001527695.2 Protobothrops mucrosquamatus | reverse complement strand
ATAATAATAATAATAATAATAATAATAATAATAATAATAATAATAATAATAATAATAATAATAATAATAATAATAATAATAATAATAAAGTTGGAAGGGACCTTGGAGGTCATCTAGTCCAACCCCCTGCTCAGGCAGGAAACCCTATACCATTTCGGACAAATGGCTGTCCAGTTTCTTCTTAAAAACTTCCAGTGTTCCACTTCTGGAGGCAGGTTGTTCCACTGGTTAATTGTTCTAACTGTCAGGAAGTTTCTCCTTAGTTCTAGGTTGCTTCTCTCTTTGGTTAGTTTCCACCCGTTGCTTCTTGTCCTGCCTTCTGGTGCTTTGGAAAATAGATTAGATTAGATTAGATTAGATTAGATTAGATTAGATTAGATTAGATTAGATTAGATTAGATTAGATTAGATTAGATTAGATTGAAACATAGAACCACCATGATACGTGCTCACTGTTTTCTTATGAACTGACTCTCTTCCAGTGTAAAGAAAATAGAGATTGAATGTAGAACAACGATTGAATGCTGTATTTATAACTCATCTGTTATTTATATGCATTATGGTTTTTTGTGTGTTTTTTTTCTATTTCTGTATAATAAAGCAAATACCTTTTTTTAAAAAAAGGGAAAAAGTATTTTTTCGCTTATATATCAACAGTTTTTAATCATATCTTGTTAAGGGACTTTATATACATAAGGATATAAATCTAATGGTTTAACTGCTTTGCTTTGCTATGCTTTGTTTGGGAGACAGCATTTAAAGCTCAGATACTGTATAAGTATTACTGTATAAGTCATTTCAGATGCAGTGTATCCTATTTCCATCCTAACTGTCCTCACTACCATTGTTTTCCAAATTGATGGTATTCTATAAGGATTGGTGAAACTATGGATGCTGAAGAAATACTAAGACAGGCCATGTAGAGGTAAACATAAACAGCAAGACAAGGCCCATTATTTAGTAAGGATTATCTGGACAAGATAATTTGTTGTTACAGGGTATACACAATAGTGCTCAGTAAAGACTATAGAAGGTAGAGAAATAAGTTCCTGAATTAATTAAAAAAATAACATTTTCTTCAAAAGATGAACATTGGTTACTGGTAACATGCATATACAAAAATGTCTAGATTCAAACCTGGGACATTTCAAGAAAAGGAGTAGCTGGAGATGATCATAAATACCTTTGTCTGGAATTGCTGTTCCCAATTAGAGTGGAAAATCCTGCGATGCCACTAAATAGATAAATATTAGGGTAAAAAAAAATTATTGTATTCATAGGATGTGGGTAAGAGATGCTTTGCCGCAGGAATTAATTTCCCTGTGGGCAACTTTCTTGGGCAATTGACATTACAGATAGTCCTCGACTTACAACAGTTCATTTAGTGACCATTCTAAGTGACAATTGCTGCTTGGCAGCTGACTCAAAATTGTAACCATTGCTATGTCCCACAGTCATGTGATCACCTTTTGCAACCCTTTGACAAGCAAAGCCAATGGGGATGCCAGATTCACTAAACAACCGTGTTACTAACTTATCAACTGTGATGATTCACTTAACAATTGTGGCAAGAATGGTCGTAACAACAGAAATGTTGGGCTCAATTTGGTCGTAAGCCAAGGACTACCTGTAACGTATTTAAAGATCATTTTAATCAAAAAATGGAACCTGACAAGCTGCAAAGTAATCTGCCAACCTTTAGCTCCACCTCGATTTACACGAATGCTCCATACCCCATATAGGCTCCATGTGTCACATTACAGAAAATCCTAGCTGAAGGTGGATCTTAAAGGCCATCAGAGTAAGGGCCGCCCAAATCTTAGGGCATGTGCAGCAGCAGAGAAGGCAGACTTTAACTCACTAACTCAGGGGTGTCAAATTCGCAATGTCACGTGATGTGTCGCGACATATCACAACTTTTTTTGCCATTGCTGGCAATGGGGTGGGTGTGGTTTTGCTACAATGCATCCAGCCCGCGGGCCGGCAGTTTCACACCCCTACCCTAACTGATAAAAGAATTGGCTGTTTTGTCCTTTGTTGTGTATCTTTTAGGCTTTTTAAACTAAAGAAAAACAGTGTATACTCATTGCTTATTGTACAGTCAAGATGCTACATTAATATCCCAAAGGATACCTAAGGATAAGCTTTTAAATTGATACGACTGTGGAGGAGTGCTTCTAATTGTACTTTTCTTTTTCTGTCTGAAGCATTAAATCTGCTCAAACTGTTTGTTAAGACTGGATGGAAAGGTGGAGAGGGACACTCCCTGATGTTTAAGGTACCAGGGTCTAAACTGGGAAATTGTGAGTTCTAGTCCTGCCTTCAGCACAAAGCCAATTGGGTTTTGGACACAAAACAGTCACTCTCTCTGAGCCAGAGAAGACAAGGGCAAACCACTTCCATCCAGATGTCAAGACTGACTAGGAGAAAATACACACACACATACACACACTCACACACAAAGTTTATGAAGGCATTAGGACTCAATTTTAGCTTGAACTTGTAGATAAAAACAGAATAACTACTGCATGCACTATACTTGTCATTTTCATACTTGTGTTCTAAAAACATATAAGGCTATTCATTGCATATATTTATTTTTAAATTGTATTTATTATTTATTGTAATACATTGACCTGGAGCTGTCAAATGACTTAACTTACAGGTTATATAAACAAAGTTAGATGATGGTGAGAGTAATATAGTGTGTGTCTCTGTGTATGTGTTACTAATTCATTTTCTATACAAGGCAAAGGGGGAGCATGTTTCGGAGGAATCCAAAAGGTTATTATTTATTTAATGTTTGTACAAGCCATATTGCAAGGTCTACAGAAAGTTTTTATAGGAATGTTAGGCAAAAACAAATCTCTTTGGTTTTATATTCTATTCATTCTTTAAAGTTTGCATATCAAATTTATTTATTGATAACAAATATTTATAAAGTTCAAGTTCTGAGTCCCAAAGGTGCTTTTTCAGGAGGGAGCTGGACTTCCTTTTTTTTTTTTTTTAAGACGTTTCACTTCTCATCCAAGAAGTTCCTTCAGCTCTGACTGGATGGTGCAGAATGGAAGGATTTTTATTTTTTGCAGGCAGCTGGTCATTTGAATACTTTTAGAGAGTCGTTGAGGCCATTTGGAGGGTTATCTGTGTCCTCAGGGTCACCTGAGTAGTGCAAATGTGTGTGGAGCCTTC
>NW_015387816.1:488482-499788 GCF_001527695.2 Protobothrops mucrosquamatus | reverse complement strand
TGCATCTTGAGCAAAGGGAAATATTGGAAATAAAGTGGGAAGTAGAAGAGAAAATTGAAAATGCCTGGAGATATGTCAAGATGTCAAGTGCTGCGGATCTGCATACCCATAGCAGAATTAGGAATAATAGAGTAGACTTGCCATCTGAGCTGCAAGACAGACAAGTTGTACTTGCAAGGTGATCTGAGGCATGAGAAAATAACTGGAGGGTAACAGATAACAATGTTATACATAGGATTTTTTTTTTCAGAAACGGGGAAGAAGAGAAGTGAAAAATAGACTGGTCAGCTTGCATAAAGAAAGCTATCATTGGAACTTTGAGAGGAGGAAGATGGTTAGCATACCAAGAAGGATTTAAACAGCTTTGGTTGTTGAAGAGTTGCTCGCTTCATAGTGAAAGGTAGACCATTCAAGAGGAGTGCCATCAAAGGATGAAAGACTAGGGGTCATGTCTACTCCATAAAGAGGGAGAAGAGGATTGATAATCAGATAATCCTGATTAATACTATTGATTAAAAAGAAATTTAGTCACACTTACCTGTTAGAATAGATATTCTGACATAACAGCAGAAACTTTCTGTCATAAAGGAATCTTCTGCTTTTTAAATACATTTCCGAGGGAGGAAGAAATCTTTTTGCATAACTGCTTCTTCTAAAAGGCCATTTTCATAATTAACCTTGAGTAGCTGAATGAGAAACATGGCTTTTTATCTTGTAATGTTATAAATAATAAGGGAGAAAACTTCATAAGGAAGGTTTATGTAGCTGCATCCTGAAAACCATACCTTTGTGATAAGACATTGACATCCTACGTACCATATTTAAGATGATTGTACAAATCCATTATATTTCAAGAAATTTAATATATTATTGTGTGAGAGAATGGCTAAGATATCAATATTACCTGAGCCTTCCTTGCTAATATCTCGTCTCATGGCACAGTGGTTAGAATGCAGTACTCCAGGTTACTTCTGCTGACTGCCAGCTGCCAACAATTCAGCCTTTCATCTTTCCGAGGTTGGTAAAAGGAGGACCCAGATTGTTGGGGGCAATATGTTGACTCTGTAAATTGCTTAGAAAAGACTGTAAAGTACTGTGAAGCAGTATATAAGTCTAAGTGCTATTGCTGCATAGCATATACCCATACATTTTGCAGGCCACAGCTAGATAAAGGACAGAGCCAGGTCTTTAAAATAAGAGACATGGTAACCTCATAAGGATTATGGAGTACAGTAGGCAGAACGGTGAGCAACAATAAGTCAAAAGTGAACTAAAGAGCATCCTAAGATGCTGAAGTGCCAGGAAGTGGCATTGGTGATATAGAATAGCCTTGGGACAATTCGTTTGAAAAAATTAATGTAAATTTTCATACTATAAAGAGTCCTACTATTGAGATCAGAAGAATTTGCATTCGTAAATTACAATACTAAGGCCTGATTGGCTTTCTTGCTGCAGAGACTTTGGCCATCTCTCATTCTCTTGATTCTTTGGAATAAAAGAAGGATTTTTCTATGGTTTGTTTTGGCTCCTAAATGAATTAACTGACTCTTTACTGCTATGAGTAAGTTCTATGGAAGCATAGTCACTGAACGATATGACTATCCTACTGTTGTTACCAAACTCTTGATCTTAGTCTTGGCTACCCTGGCTCCAGTTAAGCCCTACCAAAATTCTTGAAAAATGAAATGGTTGCAAGCCAAATAATTGCAGCCAAGCACTGGTGCCTTTTTCCCGGTGCCTGCTTTGCCAGAAGGACAAGAAGGGGATAAAACTAATCTAGTGTAGTAAAAGGCATCCTGTGAGGTTTATTGGGGAACAACAGCATCAAATTGCTTTGTACTAAATAAATGCTGGGTTAGTAGTGTTGGAATATTTTCTTTGATCACTCATAAACATTTTTAGAACAGCATAAAAGGCTGGCAGAAAAACTACCTTAAGCAAAAGCAATGCCATTTTTACAAAGAAAGAATTAGTGAGTAAAACCAAAGAAATTGTGTACAAGAAAGATTGATGGCTTATTCTTTCATCTTATGTACAATGGTAAGCTATAGATGATTTTTTTGTAGATGCTGTGGTTAACCGCTGATATTTTCTAAATGTTGCAAAGGAAGGACACCTGCATCAGCTAGATCATGCTTATGAAAATAGCATGAAGGAATCATGCTGAGAGAACGTGGACAAAAGAAAGGAAACATGATTGGATGGTCCACTGTGTCTGTATTGTTCACAACTGGTTAAAAGTTTTGAAGTAGAAAAAAGAGACAACAAGGAACGTTTAGTGTGGTCCCTGTCCAATATCCTTTATTGATCTTGGGCAAAATAAGTACTTAACTCTTCACCAACGGCACCTTTGATTTCTTCCCATCTTGGAAACAAACCATCTGGGAACAAAGGATATATTCCCCCAGTAGTCATAGCAACATGAGAAACATTTTGTAGTCAGGAATTTAAGGGGTTCAACAATATATACTCAGATTTGAGATATGCATAACCCCCAAAGATTGCCTAACTTTGAAGAAAAGTGTACTGAGCTGAACTGATGAATGTTGCTGTTGTTTGGTCATTAAGTCACTTTCAGCTCTTTGTGACTTGATGGATATCATTTTACCAGAATGCCTGTCAGGATTGTTTCTTACAAGTTCATGCTTGTGTCATCAATGATAGCATGTAATACATCTTCTGTTTGCCTCTTTTTATTGCTTTCAAGTTTTCCAAGTCTTTCCCCAGAGACTCTTATCTTCACATTATCTGTCCAGAATATGTCAGCATTCACTTCACTGAGGATTTGGCTGTACTTCCATCTAGTGCTGAATTCTTCTGAACAATTTTCTCCAGTATCACATTTCAAAGGCATCATTTTTTCTTCATTTGGTTTTTCAGATGATTCAGATTTCACAATGATATGGTTATATACTTCTAGGCTTTGACAGTACATATTTTTATTATCAAGAGGATGCTCTTTTCATTAATATTTTTTCCCGATGCAGTCATAGTCTTTTTCACAAGTAGTAGACACCACTATCATATCATGGCTACAGTCAATATCCCTGTGACTTTCTAAGAAAACAAAGTCTCTTTTTACTTAAAAATCATCTCTGTTTGTTTGCACTGGGTTAGCATTTCCTGTTGACAAAATCTTAGATTGTGTGTTTTCTTTAAAAAAAAAATAGAGCAACATACTTGCATTTTGTTTGGTTTTTTTTACTTTAAAGAAGAGATTCCTTAAGCCTGGTTTCCTGCCATCAAGGTGCTATCAAAAGCTCATCTGAAGTTGTTAACATTTATCAGAGCAATTTTAATTTCAGCCTCAATTTCTTTTAGTTTAGCATTTCTTGACATGCACATAAGTTAAATAACTAGAACACTTCATTTCCAGTTCTGAACCATTTAGTTGTTACATATTCCATTCTCTTGCTTTCTGAAGATCAGAGAATTTCTTCATTAGATAAATGAGGTGGATCTGTGCACATATGTTTTTAAGGGTTATCCACAATTTAATATGAACAACAAAGTAAAAGAGGATCTTTTCAAAACTCTCTTTATTCCCCCCCCATCCATTACATATCAGCAATGCAATCCATTTTATAAATCTGGCAGCTCTCAGTTTTGACATTGAAGTCTGGGTTGCTAGGCCTTGAGCATCACTTTATTTGTATGTGAGAGAAATGCAGTAGTTTGGTAATTTGAGCATTTCTAGTACTGCTTTTTTGGTATTGAAATATATATTGATCTTCTCCAATCCTTTGCTATGTTTTCCAAACCTGCTTACAAACAAATTGAGGAATAATCCTGCCTTAATAATGAAGCTATTTGGACCACGTCATTACATTTTTTAACAAATGTATTACTTTAATAGTGTTTTACCAGTTCTACTGCAGTCACTGAGTTAAGGTGATCACCAAATGAAGGTCCCTTTTCAGACCAGCCTGTACAAGCTTGCTTCCTCAGACAGAACAGAGCCTTTGATCTGTTTCAGAATTGCCCTTAACGCATATATAATAACATATAATGTGCATCTATTATTGAAGCCCTGAAACTAAAGTGAAAGTTATTTCTAAGATCATTATCACTTTGAAGAGAGAAGCAAAACTTGTTCAAGGGAAAATAGCATGCATAATGTCAATGATAAGTGAATTGACTAGATCAATAGAAAAAAAAAGAGAGAGTCCTTGCTGGCAGACTCTCTTAAATACTGGGTAATGAGTCACATTAGCAATCAAAAGCAAGCATGCTAGGAAGTAAATCACATTGACTAAATGAGCCTTAATACTGAATAGATGTATTTAACCTGCCTATACAGTTATTAAAGGACTCTTCTCAAGAGACCTTTATGATGATGAGAGATTGATTATCTTCCACATTCTTTTTTGCTAAATTACATGCATTCAACCATAGGTTACAGCAGCTCTCCCCAGTCCTATGCACGTCAGATAACTTCAGCCATCCAATCTGTATTTTAGCAGTGGATGCTTCTTAATTTTGTTTACTCAGTGTTTCATCATTTCCATCTTAAATTGATCCTGTTGCTGCATCAGATAGTTCATTTTGAACAAAACAAAAAAGCCCAAATAAAAATGTGTATATATTTTCTTGCGTACTTCCTTACATTTTAGGAAGCAACTATTTCTATAATGCTTTTATACATTAATGCTAATGTGAATGTTACACATACCTCCCAACCTTTTCCAACAAATATTGAAAATCACCAACTGAGGAAGGTCACCAACTGCATCTACCTCAGTCAAAAGAGAGTGAGTGATACTATAGAGGAAATTTTGAAGCAGACTAAATGAGGTTGAAGAGCAGTTGGTTAATTTTGTGCTACTTAAAAACAATATGGAAATTCACTGCTGTGAGTTATTTGTAAAAATAATAAAAGTGGGGTACAATAAATAAATAAATAAATAAATAAATAAATAAATAAATAAATAAATAAATAAATAAATAAATAAATGAATGAATGAATGAATGAATGAATGAATGAATGAATGAATGAATGAATGAATAAATAAATATTTGTATTCATATAGCCGAGTGATTTTCTAACCACAACTTACAGGAAGCTGCTGAATTCATGCCTGGTGCAAAAGTAACTCCCGGCACTGAAAGCAGGTATACTCTGGACCATAAGGAATTTTGCACCATCTGCTCATAGCATATGTTTTCTCTGATCAAGCTGCTCTACTTCAGTCTTCCCCAAGCTGGTGGTCTTGGTATGGGGAGATATGAATATAAACTTTTGAATCAACACAGGAAATATCAAAATACATAAACAATATTCCTAATCTTCTAAATTATAGTTTAATTAAAGTATGAAATTATGTGATTGTAAACTATAGTAAATTATTAAATATAGTAATATATAATATTATATAGTATTATGGTAATTATTAACTATGGTATTAATACAGTAAATTATAAGTTCAATTATAGTAAGTTATAATTTAAATTATAGTTTAATTAAAGTAGACCACAGCCTACTTCTTGGTAAGATAGAAAAATGTGGGGTAGACAGCATCACCACCACATGGATGTGTAACTTAACATGTAGTTCTTAACAGAACTATATCCATGTGAAGGAAGCATACAGTGGAATACCCCAAGGTTCTTGTCTTAGATCCAGTACTCTTCAACATCTTCATAAACAATTTAGATGAGAAGATAGAACAGGAACTCATCAAATTTATGGACAACACCAACTTGGGGGGGGACTAGCCAACACTTTAGAACAGGGGTCTTCAAACTTGGCCCTTTTATGACTTGTGGACTTCAACTCCCAGAATTCCTCAGCCAGGCATGCTGGCTGAGGAATTATGGGAGTTGAAGTCCACAAGTCATAGAAGGGCCAAGTTTGAAGACCCCTGCTTTAGAAGATAGATTCAAGATACAGAAGGATCTTGCCAGACTTGAACACTGGGCCCTATCTAACAAAATGCAATCCACTGGTGAAAAAAATCAGATCTTACACTATTTGTTTGTTTGTTTTTTTATCAATCAAATTTATATGGCTGCTCATCTCACAGAAAGTTATTCTGGGTAAAAACAGTAAATAACTAAGACAATCAGTAATTAAAACCATTATATAATTATTAATAAAAATAATTAAAATTTATAAAATCCAAGTTTAAAAGGCAAAGCTGATAATAAATAGAGGATGTTAATAATAAGGGAGTACAACTGTCCTCTAGGGTTCCCAAAGATGCTGGCATAAGCAGGTCTTGTGGGACCTTTGGAAGCTCAGGAGTGATGAGACCAACCTTATCTGTAGAGGGAGAATAAAGATGCCCACAACAGAAAAGGCTTAGCACCTAGGCCCTGCCAAATGTAGCTTTCTAGACATCAGAAACATCAGATTCATGTAACATATCCATTCTGTGAGATCTGATGGGATAGACAAGTGAAACTGGGAAACCCTCAAATAACCTGGCCCCACACCATGTAGGGCTTTAAAAATCAATGCCAGCATTTTGAATTGGATGTGAAAACAAACTGTTAACTAATGCCATTTGAACAGCAGAGCCGTAACATGTGCTCTACCAGAAGCACACATAATTGCTCATGCCATCCCTTTTTTCACCAGCTGAAGTTTTCAGATACTCTTCAAGGAAAACTCCATGTCGGGTGCATTTCAATAATTCAACCAAGAGCCGACAAGGGCATGAATGACTATGATCCTGCCTGATCCAGGAATGGGTGCAACTGGGGCACAATACAGGTGGTCCTCAATTTATGATTGGTCACTTAGCAACTATCTGAAGTTATGCATGGACCTCCCTAGTACTACAAATGACCCAGAATTCAAATGGCCAGCCACTCACACAGTTTGTCTGTATCTTTAACTTAGTGCCTGGTTGTTTGCAGGATTACTTTTTCTTATTGTCTCTGCCATTCTATAAGAATGGCTTGCTGTAGATCCCTACAATTTAGAAATGACATCTTAATGGGATTCAGTAGAATTCTCGATTGTGATACCTTAGTGGGAACCAATGGGGTTCTAAAGACATGCCACAAAGATATGGCTCTTTTAGTATGATCTGGGTCAAAGTGTTTTGTGAATTTGTTCATGCATTATTAGGATTTTAAGTTTTGTTATTTCCTGAGTGGTTGTCTATTATTTCAGTGTTTTGTATTGTGTTTTATCCTCCTCTATACAGCACCTTGATTCCCAAGATGCTTAGGTATCCTTATAAATCCAGTAAATAAATATTTGTAAATTGTTGTGCTACATGATCTAACGAATTGTGTGACAAATGACACAACTGAGGTTTGGATAACATTCAAATTACATCCCCAATGTTATTCCATTAACGTATCATGTGAAATGCTAAAAGAGAATAAAGGCATGCTATTTAACTGAAATGTTTTAAATTATGTAAACTTATCTCTATTTTTTGCTGCATGAATAATCTATGATTCACAGCAAAATTATACCATAAAGCAAATTCTAACCTGAGGGTGACACATACCTCTTCTGAAGTGCATCTTTAAAATCACATTAATAACTCAATGAATTTAAATCAGCACTGCACGTGGGCATCCTATTCCTAATCTGCATGACCTAAAAGACATTGCAACTAAACTTCTCCAGCCTGGTATACTGCACATTTGCATGACTACAATACCCCAAATTATCAGTCATAGTGAAATTGTCTAAGAATTCTGGGAATTGTTCTCCTAATACACCTGAAGGGTGCTAGGCTGCAGAAGGCTGACTTAAAAAGAAAGGATAGAAAAAAATAACCCATTGGCCATTCTTTGGAACCACAACTACCAGAAAGATTAAATATATTAAAGGAAAGCTGGAAACCTTTATTGGATCAAGAGTCATATTGCTTTGTGGCTAACATTCTGAGAGATCACAGATGAAGAAATCCCTGCAAAAAACAGGGGAGGCTATTTTAGATTTGTTCTTCAACGTAGCCATACATTTCTATATAAAACAAAGACCTGCCCTGCTACACAGAGCAAATCAATGTCATTTGTTTCCATGTACCATATTCATAGATAATGTAGGTAGAATGTAGTCTTCCCTAACTGCATATTTTAGTTATGCAGTGCAATTTATGCTTGTTTCCAACAAAAAGGGAAACCAATCTTCTTTACGAATAACAAGTGTGACCCCAAATAGACTGTGGACACATAATATACTCAAACTAGTACTGGGATTTAGAAAATGACATGATTTCTTGCAGTGAAAGACTATGGTGAAAAAACTTTCACATTACTGTAACTAAAAGTTAGGTAAAGGAGGAATTGGGATCCTGTCTGAACAGTATACTAAAGTCTCCTCTAATTCAATTTACTTAAAGAGATTTTTCACATGTAATTTCAAATGCATAACTGTTATTTGTATAATAACTAGGCAAAATAGAAGTCAGTCAATGAAGATAATTCAGTTCTTCACTCTCAATAGAATCCCTATTGGAATTCTTTCTTGGTATAATTTGAGTGTTCTTCTCATTGAGAATAGCAGATTGTGGGGAGATAATTCCCAGTGAAACAATTAGTTAAACAAATAACAGTGACACTTTGCTAAACTGTGTCCCTAAGGCTATGAGGTACGAGGTAAATACTTTGCCCTTGTACCTAGAGATAATCAGTTTTTAATATGCTATACTGTAGTCTTAAAATTGTGTACACACTCTTGGTATAACTGGTCCATACCAAACTGGAAAAAGAAGACTTCCTATTAATTTGGAAGGTTTCACTTCATATCTTAGACTACTGATTGGCAGTGAAATTCCATCCCTCTTTAAACTTAAGGCATACTGTATTCTGCTAGCCTTAAGCCAGATAAACGTGCTGAACAATGTATGGTTATACCTCAAGTATGAAGGGTATGTGGATGGTATAGAAGTAAATAAAATGTATGAAAGTTTGAAGCCAGGATTAAGGCAGTAGCATGAATGAGTGCATCCTCTGCCTCTTTATTCCTGTAAACAAGGATTGTGAATCCACAATCTCTGACATAACCTTGAGTATTTCAGTAATGCAAAGAAGACACACTTCATGCTCAAGGGAACAAGTCAAACTGTATGCGTGATTAATCTTGATTTGCTACCTCTGGGTAGCGGTAATTCTCGGTTCTGTGTCCTTGTAGCAATTGCACTTCAAGGCAGAAATCTCAGGCACACTGAGTGTGCATGAAAGTATCTGCCTGTACAACGTCTGTGCTTGCTCTTTGAAAGCACCAAACTGTCAGAAAAATTATGAAGCACGATAGGTTTTAAACAATGAAATAAAATTAAGCAGGTCAGAATACCCAGAGTTTTTCATCTATATAGCTGGGTTATTTTTGGGGGGAGGAGAGTCACTGGGTTGTTTAGTCAGTCATCTATTAAAAGGTCATGGTCTGTGGATACATATTTCTACAAGTTGCTATGTGAACTTTGAATCATGTCTTTTTAAAAGAACTGTTGAACAGATACTTGAGTAAAAGCATTAGCAAAAGTTGCATTATTAATGCAACTGCCCATGTTATTAGTACCTCTAATGTAAAGTTATTTTGCATCTCTTTTCAAAAGCAAACTGTGATTTAGGAGTGCACAAACACACTAGATTCTTAAGTAGCATTTGTTTGTCCTGCATTATGTAGCAGAATACAAAGAAATGACTTGACTTGAAGTCAATTCCTTTTTGCAAATTGGAATTATAATAAGCAGCCCTGGGGTAAAAGGTTTCTCACAATCACAAACCAAATGTGGTCTCAACATTGTTTCAGATGCACTCACTCAGTGAGTGAAATGGACGGTATTTAAATTTGACAAATAAATAAAATAAAATGTCATATAAGATATATAGGCAGATAGACATGAAAAGCTACTGACAGCCAAATTTTATTTTCCATGAATATATGAATTTAGTGAGTACAAAGTCTAACAACATCCTATAGAATATTAATTTAAGGTAGCAACACTAGTAGTTGGCAAGACATTAAAAGATACATTTTTCCTGCATATATTTAGGAGATGAGTAGAAGAAAGCATATTGGGTACCTATGCCAAACAATGTAAGCCACATCTGCTGAAATTCCTTCTCTGTTTAGCTTGAGATACAGAAAAATAAGTTTGGATTAGTAAAGATTGTTGGGAATGATTAATATAGAAGAAAAATTGAAAAGGAGGCAAGAAGAAAAGCCAAATAAAAACAAGACTATAAGGAAATTGGCTGAAAGGACCAAGGGCTCTTGGGATTACAATGACCAGAGGACAAAGGTGCTTAGCAGTGAATCTGTCGGAATGGCTTACACGTGCCCACATCTGCAGTTTATTTATTTTTCAGGCACTAAATTCAGAGATGGGATTCAAATATGTGAGCAACCAGTCCTCTGTGTGGATGCCGCTTCCGGAAGTCCATTCTGGGCCTGGGCAACAAAAAGTTAGCTACCGGTTCTGCCGAAGTGGTGCAAACTGGCTGAATCCCACCGCTGCCTAAATTGGATGCTGATTGGTTTCTGGGACCAATTTAAGGTGCTGGTGTTAACATATAAAACCTTTTTTGTCTTGTCACCCAGATACTTTTAGAACTGTATATTCTGTATAGATCTACTAGGCGGAGAACCTCTTGCAAATGTAGGGGGGATTGAGGAAAAACAGTGCTGCTTCACTGCAGTTGTGCCAAATTGTGGAATAGCCTTCCTGTAGAGATCAGAGTGGCTCCTTCTTCGTTTGCTTTTTGGAAACTCTCAAAGACTAAATTATTTTGGAGCCCTTTTCCCTGATGTGAATGTTACCATCTTTATTTTTGCTTATCATTTTGTAGTTTCCATTGTATGCTTTTCATTTTTATTTGTCTCTTTTCTTTTGGGTAGTTGCTTTAATTTTATTGTGGAAGTTTTAATCTTCATTTGACTTACATAAGTCATCAAAAGTCCTTCTTGATTGCAGTTTGTTTTCCTTGTGCTTTTTTGTGCATTTTTGACTCCTGGTGACTGCTTAGACTAGACCCTGCAACATTTCAGAAGTAGTTTGCCACTGCCTTCTTCCTAGGGCTACAAAAGAGCACTCAGCTGGCTTTGAGTTTTGTGAGGTTTTCACGGGTGTTTATATGTGAGTCTTTGGTCATTCGGGTTTTCTCCCGTGTAAGATTAGAAGTATCATAGCGACGTTTCGATGAAATCACATTCATCATCATCAGGCTTGTGCTTTTAGCTTTGTGCTTCTCAGAGTAATATGAAATGTCTGCTCCCCGCCCCCTCAGTTCAAACCCCACTGGCAGTTAAAAGAAAGAAACAGCAGACATTTCATATTACTCTGAGAAGCACAAAGCTAAAAGCACAAGCCTGATGATGATGAATGTGATTTCAT
>NW_015387816.1:483962-487036 GCF_001527695.2 Protobothrops mucrosquamatus | reverse complement strand
CTGACAAAGAGTAAAGAATTAAATTGGGAGACTAAGATGGACCATTTCTGGCTTTTTTTGCCTTCATCAGTTAGCCATACCCTTTATGGGATTCGAACCTGGAAAGTTATACATACTAGGCAGTGATTTAGTCACTGAGCCACAGGTTCTCTTCCCCTCTTTTGCCAGCAGAGTCAAGGGAGTAATTATAGGGAGTTCACAAGCACCATGACAGAGAAGGCTAACTTTCTAGCAGTTTAATTGAAGGAAGCTAAATTGTACCCTCTCTGCCTGATCTTACTGAATGTTAGAAACCAATGGATGTAGACACTCTCTCAAATAACTAGGACATAGGCTGTTAAAGCATTATGGTAATAACCAGCATCTTGAATGGTACCCAGAAACTAAGTTACTCAGTGCAGCTTGTACAGCAGTGGTGGCATATGTACACATCACTGTTGCTGTTCTAAGCCAACTATACCTTCTGAGTAGTCTTCATGAAGACTTATATACAGTGCATTGCAGTAGTCCCATTGTGAGATGGCTACAGCATGACCTGAATAGTCCTCTAATCCAGGAATAGTTTTAACTAGTATACTAGACCTCAGTGAAGGCCCTCTTGATCATATTTGTCATCTGCTATTCAAGCAGAAGTTGTAATTTCAAGACTACTCCCAGATTGTGTACCAGTCTCTAACAAGGAAGTGCTATCCCATCTGAGACTAAAAGTGGAAAATCCCGAGGACTATAGGATTCAGAATTATGTGAGTACATAGTAAACCTAATAATACAGCAAAACACAGATGACATAGAAATCTCTGTTATATGGCTAATTCAACAACTTTAGAAATTCATTCTGTAGCATTCTTTTGTTATAATTCAGTGAGGTAAAATATATAATATTTTGAAGGCTGGTGATTTTCTATCCAAATACATTGATGAAAATTGACCAGCTTTTGAAAGAAAAAAAAATAGTAATTGCACCTGAAATTATAATTGTTACAAAGCTGCTATGATGTGTCTAAAGCATTATTTTTAAAAACTGAAAACTGTAATTTGATCAGGAAGAAACATTATCAGCCTATTCCAAATATGGTACATTCACAGCAGCAGCAAGAGAAAAAGGGATGTCAGAGAGATGAGAAGTCTCCTCAATATCTTCTTAAACTCTCCTGTTTTTTCTATTAAGAATTGCCTAACCTGGATAAGATTATGCTTGCCAAACTAGTGACATGCAGAATGAATGAATATTTGTTTCTCTGTGTGTATGTATATGTAACTTTTAATACTTTTTAAATGATCATTTGACCAAGAGGATGTGTATAGTACATGCTTTTCTGCATGATGCAGCTGCATGATGCTAGTATATCTAGCTTGGAACACCATAGTGGTGCAAGGACAATGGCAAATTAAAGCAAGTTCAAAGAAAGGCTACAGAGATGGTGAGAAGACTGGAAACCAGCTGTATGAGGAACATCTAAATGATTTGGGTAGCTTTATAACCTCAAGAAGCAACGGGTGGAAACTAAGCAAGGAGAGAAGCAACCTAGAACTAAGGAGAAACTTCCTGACAGTTAGAACAATTAACCAGTGGAACAACCTGCCTCCAGAAGCGGTGAATGCACCAACACTGGAAGTTTTTAAGAAGAGACTGGACAGCCGTTTGTCTGAAATGGTATAGGGTTTCCTGCCTGAGCAGAGAGTTGGACTAGATGACCTCCAAGGTCCCTTCCAACTTTACTACTACTACTACTACTACTACTACTACTACTACTACTACTACTATTATTATACATAAGACTCGACCCATTTCACACAGAGAGGGATGAATTTTAGGTGAGTTTGCTCTTCATTTTTTTTTAACATTCTCTACCACATATGCAGTCAGTTGTGCAATGCTGTTCATCTGTGATGTGAATAGTTCCACCATCAACACTGAGCATGGCTTCATCTTGGAAGGACACAAAGACAATTGTCCCATAATTTTGCCAATAATGTTTACTGCACTAACTTGGGAGCTACTACAAACTGTGAAAGTGAATCTGAAGTATCATTTGTAGTTAGAAGGCTCTGTTACATGCAAAAGATGAATTCATTCATTAGGTGCAAGTTCATGCATAACAAAAAAGGAACCATCTCTGAATAGCAACCAAGGAAGAACCAAAGTGGCAGAAGAACTAAAAACAGTTCAATAAGGACAGAGCATCCTTTATGGCACTGAATACTGAGCAGCTATTAGGAGGGAAGATGGACAGCATGGAACAGGATCTTCCTAGAAAATGGCATTAATGGCTGAATTCTAAATAAATGCCTTCTGTTAGGTTTACATATCTTTCTATTTCATAGATAATGGAAAACTTATACTGACATATTTTGTTGATAATCCATCTAATTTTCATTAGAAATCTATCCATCAGATTTTGTGTAAAACTATGATAGTGATTTAATTTATTATCTCGTAGGATACAAAACAACCTTAAATGGACTTTGTCAACCTTGGCAATCTTAAATGGACTTTCTAAGATTTATTGGATAATCCCAGGGAACTCTTCAACCATATAAATGCTCATGTATTTTAGCAGATTTAGGCTACAATAATCAGGACTAGTTTGTAGCAGAGATACAGAAAGATCTAATTCTTGGTCTATTTTTTTTAACAGCCTGATCGTAGTCTTAAAATATTGAAAAAGTAAAATTAAAGATATTTGATGAAAAATTATATTTAATGGATATCTGTCATCTGTAATACAAGAAGTATATTAAGGTCCTCATGAAGAAAAAAATGAACCATATGAAATAATTTTCCATAGTAATATGATTATATTTAATATATATTGAAAAATTGTAAATGCTTAAGGAGCAGGATTTTCATACTGTTAAGTATATTTTTACATTGTTTAATAATCTTTAGTGTTGACTATGTTAGCTCTGTTCAATGACATTTTCGCCATTTTCTTGTATTTTAAAGTGCATATATGGTCACTCTAAGGAGGAACATCATGTTGATTAGCTATTTTAACATCATCATATGCTTAGAATAATAAAGTACACTATGTTTTCTGAAGTCTCCATCAAATCCTGAGCTGCTCTGTGAA
>NW_015387816.1:433060-482657 GCF_001527695.2 Protobothrops mucrosquamatus | reverse complement strand
TTTAATAATCTTTAGTGTTGACTATGTTAGCTCTGTTCAATGACATTTTCGCCATTTTCTTGTATTTTAAAGTGCATATATGGTCACTCTAAGGAGGAACATCATGTTGATTAGCTATTTTAACATCATCATATGCTTAGAATAATAAAGTACACTATGTTTTCTGAAGTCTCCATCAAATCCTGAGCTGCTCTGTGAACATATATGGGTTTGGAGATTTTAGATTTCTCAAGTTAGCAATCATTTTACTGCCCCTGGCCAGTTAGAGTGAATTTTCAAACCTTTATTTGCTTGGTTCTGAAGGGGCCTCCAAGTTTTGCATGAAACCCATTCATGATTAGACCAATCCTGACCTCAGAATCTGAAGAATTTCTTTACAAGTGAGGCCAGAAGTCAAAGACAGTAGCTTCACATATCATGATAAACCAATTTGTTCAACAAATTAGGGTTCCAATAAACTATGGCTTAATGTCATGGATGAACTGTGGTAAGTCACGATGGGTACTTTCAAATGAAAAATATTACTCCCTAAGCAATACAAACAAACAAACAAACAAACAAAAACACTAAGCAAATTGTGGTGGACAGCCTGAAAAAGCAACATTTATTTAATTGCATTCTGAGGGGGGGAAAGGGCTATGTCAAATTAAAAGACAGAAAGTTCTGCTGCTGGAGAGGAAGGCATGAAAGTAAAGAGGCTATATTTTCTGATATAAAACAGTACTGAATAAAGAAAAAATAATGTTAATCTTCTGCTTTAAAACCTACTTACGCACTTTTTAGTTTCAGAGTTAACCCTCCAGTAAATGGGTAGCCTCCATCAATAAAAGGCCTGTAAAACTCAAACACAGTCATCAACACCCTGCTGGTCTATGTATGGATCCTGGGCAGCCCAAGGAAGGTCGTGGAAGTGTTAAAAGTGCTTACCATCTTTTGCACTGCTAGAAAGCAACCCAGATAACTTTGAAAGAAGCTACCTGGACTATGAACATAAAAAGCAGATTAGTTGATGAGTCTGACTAACCGTGAGCTGCAGAGCCAGGATAAAAATGCTGGATAGGAGATGAATTATAAACTGACTATAAGAATGAACTTCTGTCCTGGATCACAATAGACTGCAGAGCTGACACATTTCAAGGATCTTGATTATTCGGGAGAGATATAATTAATTTCCACATTACTATCATTAATGGTAAAACAGTAACAAAGAGATCAGAAATTAACATGAATATACATGTAGTGCAGGCTTCTGTTAAAAATGTCTTTTAAAATAACAGAAATATACTGCTCAAAAAAATAAAGGGAACATTTTACCATGGAACTGAAGGGGTTTGCGTTCCCTTTATTTTTGTGAGCAGTATATATGCAAAATGCACTTCATCCATGCCAACAGATATACATATGTACACACAGCCCTGTAATACAGACTACTATCCCTATATTATATACAGCAGATACAGGGTACAACTTAAGGAAATTATTCTTAAGCTTGTTCACCCCAAGTAGAAACAGCTCAACTGTGATCAAATTGTAATTTGATTGCAATCACAGATCAGTTGTGACCATCCGAGCTACAGGACTCTTTCTTTAAATTTATATTTACCATCTAGACAAAGAATCCCAATCTTGCAAAATTCTGTCTGCCTTGCCTACACTTAGAAGTCTTGCCCATGTCCTAATTTCTCTTCAAATGCCTCTTCCTGAGAAAAGGTGGGCAGAGCTGGCTTTCATGGAATCACATTTAAAACAGAGGTCCCCAACCTTTTGGGCACCGGGACTGGTTACGTGGAGAGAGGTTTTTCCATGGACCAGAGGGGCCATGGTTTTGTGTGCTGCCTGCATCCTGCGGATGGGGCTTTCCTTGTTTGTATGGACCGGTTGCTGGCATGCCGCAGCCTGGTACCAGTCCATGGACCAGGGGTTGGGGACCTCTGGTTTAAAAGACCTGAAGGATCTAGAAGACCCTCTTCTGGTCCAGCCTTTTCCCACCAGAAAACAAGAAGACTAAACTATTGAGAGATGCTGCCTCTAAGTATCTGGAGTGTCCTGAAAGCAATAATTTGCTATGGGCTCACAGGATCCTCTTCTCACCTCGGGTTAAGGTCAATTTCTTGTAGCAATATTATTCTGACAATATATAAAAACTCTGTGAGTGTGTGTATGGAGGGGAAGAGAGAGAGAGAGAGAGAGAGAGAGAGAGAGAGAGAGAGAGAGAGAGAGAGAGAGAGAGAGAGAGACAGAGACAGAGACAGAGACAGAGACAGAGACAGAGACAGAGACAGAGACAGAGAGACAGAGAGACAGAGAGACAGAGACAGAGACAGAGACAGAAAGAGACAGAGAAACATTAGCATGGTCTTATTCAATGGCATGCATGGGGAAGGCAGAGGGAGGGGAAAGAATCAGAATGATGCAAATATCATTACAGTATTGTGATGGAAGCTCTGCTTTTTTATATACGATGTTGTTAAAATTGCTGTGGGTATTTTTCAGTTTAATTTGCATCTACTACTCTCCCAGTCAACCTTATACTACCCAGATGAGATCAAGCACTCAGTTCAGCTAATTAAAAAATAGTTTGATGTTTATTTATTAAACTACAGAAGACAAAAGAAAACAAAAGCTAATTTGCAAATGGAATAAAAGGTAGCAAAACCCAAGAGAGAGAAAGACATGAGTATCAGGCAAACAATTACACCATTTATATATTTAGACATAAAAAGGGCACTATTCTTTAGAAAAAAATGGAAACAATACTGTGGTAATCAGCAGAGTCAGTCCCAAAGGAGGTGACCTTGGTTAGTCCAACTTCAATCCTCTGATGTACATAGCAGCAGAATTGAAAAGGAAAAGACACCAATTTGGTGAATGGAGATGAGGTATCCAACACATATGTCTTGAGACATCACATGCACACCCAAAGAGCAGTTGGCAGAACTAGCAGGAGAACTCTCTGTTGCTGCTTTTGTCATTCAAGCACCACAAAGCTGCAAATGCCATTGACCCTGATTGTTTGGGCCCTTTACCACTCACCCTCTTAGAGTAAAAAATGTTTCCAGTATCCTGATTTAAAATTATAAAAATAAGGTTCACTGAATCCACATGTATATTTTAGATCAGATAATCCAATGTCATATCTAACTGATAAATCCATTAGTTATTAAATGTGTATATCATCAAGTACAAAGTTAATAAATAAACAAACCAACATTTTTTCAGTTATTACAGGATATGAAAATGTCAGAAGAAAAGCAATCTTAAATTATTAAAATAATTGCTTCCATCAACCAACATCTGCCATTTCTTTCCAAAGTTTATGGATAAGGACTCAACATTCAGAGTACCTGATCTAGGCTGCAAAAAATATGAACAACTACTAGATGGCAGCAGAGAGTACAGAAAGCTCTGCTGGTCCAGGGTTTATCAGTTCAGATCTGATATTCCCATTCAAGGTGTCAAGCAAGAATTTCAAACATATCTTTCCTTTAATTGAATAATGGGATAATGTAATTCTTGCTATATGCTTAGCCATCAAAAGAAAGTATTTACTGCATTCTCTGCAGATCAGAAAGGAATCAGCTTTCAGTCTTTGGCATTCCAATTCCAGGTCTGAAAAATGTATTAAATTCACCAGTAATTGGTTTGTTTACCACTAGTGATACCTCCAGAAGATGGTAGAAGACAAAAAGGCCTGGAGGAACATGGTCCATGGGGTCACGATAGATCGGACACGACTTCGCAACTAACAACAACAATTGACACCTGACTTTCAGGATTTCTAAGCTTAACCTGGTAATGAGGCTAAGTTTTTATTCATTCCCGAAATATTGTTAGCAGCTTGTTTCCACAGTATTATTGTAAAAATTAGAATGAGAAAGTCCTTTTTAAAAAATAGCCATACAATCAACAGCCAATAAAAAAAGCAAAATGGCAAGATTGATTACTCACAAAATATCTGATTCAACCGAATGCAGGCACCAGTTGAAAAGTAGAATAAAAAAAGTTTCCTGGGCACCCATCTGTTTTGGGATCAACAAGCCCAAAACAATCCACATTCTCCAAGCGATCTTGAATGCTAAAAAAGCCGCCTCCCTCTTTCCCTCAGGATCAACTTCCCACAATCCATTAGTGCTCCTTAGGGAGCCATGACAATTATACAATTGACAATGCAAATGGCATTTTAAAGTGGCCATGAAACAGACAAGGCACACTAATTTTAAAACAGCTTTTTGTCAGCATGGCTGTTTGAGCTCCTTAACCTCTTTGTGCTTCTTCCCCCCCCCCCGGGACAGATATGAGGGTGTTCAGTGACCCCCTCTTCTGCTTTTGTCACTCAAAGTCACCCATTACAATGATCTGTTTTCCGGAGCCAGAGACTGTGGAATTTAGCAGCGGCAGTCTCAAGAGATGAACTCCCGCATAGGAAAAGCGATAATGAGGAGTCAACCGGTTTGCTTGATGAGTTATTCTTATTAAGATAAAATGTTTTCCAAAGCTACTCAGAAAATTGATTGCAGAAAACTTCAGTTAATAAAAAAAATCTGTAAAGGAATCCTAATAAGTGCTAATTGCAGAATGAGAAATTTTGTTACTTCGGGTGGGGGAATCACTCTGTTGTTTAATTAGTAAATTTCATTTATGAGGGAGCTGAGCTTCTCCTTGTGGATAATATAATATTGTTTCTAATTTTTCATGTGCCACGGAATAGGACTCTTTCTAAAGGGACTTGATGGATACCATCTTCCCCATCAAAATATCACACAATATTATATTAATGATGGAGATGTTTTCCAGTTGATAGTCCTGAAGCAGGCCCTAAACCATTAAGTTAATTAATTTGGGCATTGTGCAAGCTTTTCAAGATGCCCAATATGATCCTTCAAAGCTAACACATTCAACTGTATTCGATCACCTTGAACTTTATATATTTGCTAAGATTTTAAACACTTAGTTGTAGGTGGGTGTTATACCTTTTCCTAGCTTTTGTATCCCACCCATATGTTTATCACTGAAACTTTAAAGTTTGCTGAGTAAGAATAATAAATTCTCAAATGAAGTCTTCATCTTAGAGGGAAAATGGCCTAGTCTAGTTTTTTTAAAAAATCAATAAATTCATTCCACACTCAGCCTTGATATTTTAAGTGGGATATTATGTATGGCTAAGAGATGTATCCGTACTCTATATGCAGTCCTTGAAGTATCTCATGAATCAGGAAAAAAATGTTACCATAAGCTGTCTCTGCCAAAATCCTCACACTTCACCAAAACGTGAAAACATTGGGTTTAAAATAAGCTACCAAACAGTTGTCCAGCAAACTATTGGGAGCAGGAATTAAACAAAGTAGTGCAATGTAATCTCAGCAAGATAGGGAGATGAATTTAAAATGTATAACCTGTGTTGGGGTATATGTATAAGAATGATACACACATAACCCATGTTGGGATATGCTTACGTGTGTAGATATGCCAGCCGGTTTGCCAGAGCTAAGTGACAAATTTTCCAGGTGGTAGATGGAGAAATCACCCATATCAAAGCACTTTCCTGTTATTATGATCATTTATCAGAACAAACTATATACTATAAACTATATAATAAACTAGATTATTAATGTGATTAATAATCTAGCAGGGGGTAATTATGGTTCACTTTAATTGCAAACAGGCACCCAATTCCCCATAGACCAGATACCCAGTTCCTAAGTCAGTGGAAAAATTGATTTGAAGGCTGAGGATTCTGAGAGTAAACAGTATGAGCGAACATAGAAATACTAAATATTGTTGTCTCTTCAAAATGAAGCAACATTAGAAAAGAAAGTAAACAAGTTGGAAAAATAACCATAAATGGATGTGGTTGCACTATATGAAATAGATATAAAGATAAGGGAGTGCTTGACACCTTGACATTAAGCATAGGCTCTGTTATATTGCCAGGCAACAAACAGTGTAGACAAGTTCTTATGGTTTATCTATCTATATAAATAAAAATGTAAATGTTCGTTTGTTCAAAATCTTAAATCTCCGAAAGTTCTTCACCGATTGCTTTGAAATTTTGACACAACATTGCATTCGAATGTGCGCATGTTTTTATATACCTATTATATAGATGTCACACCTGTGACAGGTAACATATTACAAACGTGCGCTTTCTCTTTTCTTTCTTTTCCATTTAACCAGACTGAGCCACAGCAATGTGTGGCCAGGTACAGCTAGTTATCAATAAAAAACTAAAGGATATCATAACTGAATTCTAAATACTGAAGTTTTTCAGATGGTTACCTAAGGATAAATTGTCTTAGTGTCACAACCTCCAATTGATATAGTTGTATCACCAACAAACAATCACAATGATGTAATCAAAGCACTATATGAACTGGTTTCGCATCAACAGCCAGAAATACCACTACTTCAAAATCATTATGGGTAATATAAATGCAAGGATAGAAGAAAAATGATTATATGAACACAATAATCAAACATTCTTGTTTGGCAACAGAGATGAATGTGGATCAAGATTATCAGAATTTGCAGAAAAATATATTTTCATCATGAATTTGAATTTCAAGAAAAGTACAGCCCAGAAACGGATTTGGAAAAAACCCAAATGGCAATAACAATAAAGTAGGTAAGTTTCCTATAGGGACAATGTGTGGAAGATCTTTGCATCAGCCTCCTGAAATACCAATATACAGAAATACTACTACTGCTCTTCACATAAATGAATGCTACCACCAATATTCAAAAAGGAATGTGAGAAGGTGAGCCAATTTCACAAAAACTATTCTTAACAATTTTAGAAGAAATATTCAAGTAATTGAACTAGTCTAAATTAGAAATAAAGGTTGGTAGAGAAAGCTTAACCTCCTGCACTTTGCTGAAGACATTGTCTTTTTCTCCAATCATCCTAAAAACCTTTGAAGACAAATAACATAATTAAATGATGACAGCAGGTTATCAGATTTGAAAATGAATTTGAAGATGACACAAGTCATGTTTAACTACTTTCAATCATTGCCAGTAAAAATTGAACTTTATGAACTGAATAAGGTCAACAGCTCTGTCAAAGATTATCATGAAGAGTGATATCATAGAATAAATTTAGGAACCAGACCAAACTAGGTTAAAGAGCCTTAGAGCAATTTTGTGCTGTATGCAAAACAACATACCAACCTGTTTCAGGAGAAAAATTGTTGCATTGGTGTACACTGTCTGTACTGATATATGGTTATGAAACTTGGAAGTTAAACATAGACACAATACAAAAACTGAAAGTTAGAAAAAGAAATATGATATGGCAGATACTTAATGTATCCCACCATGATCAGAAAAGAAATTTATGAATTATCTGACATAATGAAATGATAGCCTTACAAAAATGGCAATAGGCGGGCCACATTGCATAACAAACAGATTAACATTGGACATTAGTGATATTCAACTGAATATTAATTGACCTGAAAAGATAAAATACCTAAGGAAATGCTGGACAAATTATCAAGAGCCGCATAGCATTTTTTTTCAATCTAACAAATTTTATTAAAAGACATTTGTTTTTGTGAGTTAGAGTCATTTCATCAAATACATGGAGTGGCTAACCTGATGTAAAATTTAAATTGGGATGAGGCAGAGTTTTGGAAGCGAAGGAAAAACAAGTTGGTTATATACAGTAGATTGATGCTATATGTGAGACAGATTGCAAGTCCCTTATTAATAGACAAGTGTAATGTGTTAAATCCCACTGTGTTTGTTGAGACCTTCCAAGATATCTTCTAGCAAATGGTATATACAATCCACTTCTCCTTTAGCTCTCAGAGCAGAGAAAGAGAGATTTTACTTACCTACTTACTTAACTTACTTATTGACGAGACTTTAATGGATGCTAGAACTTCCAGCACTTACAACAGCAGTGATAAGAATACAGAAAACAATAAGGAGTCCTTGGTGCTCTTAGAGTCCTGATGATGTTACCTAGTTTGGGTAATGAAATGTCTGCAAGAAAACAACTAAGCTCAAAGAAGCCCTCATTTCAGCCTTGAAGTGCAAAAATTAATTACAGAAAGCAATAAAAACATACAGCCCCAACTGTAGTTTCAGATGATAATGCAAGCTTTTTAAGCAACAAAAGTGAGCTGCAAAATACAATTTCAGATCACGTAATTGCAATCCTCTTTTATTTGCATCTTGTAACACCTTATCTTTAATTTGTGGTTTCTTCCCTGCCACACAAACTTAGATATATCCTTTTGCCATTGTTTAAATGGTGCTTCAGGTATTATCTGAAACTAAGACATCATTCTAAGCAACACATTCGTTTTTTTTATTATAGAAATTCTCCCAGTAATGACTATTGTAGTTTCCCCTATTTTAACAAGTGTTTTTAACATCATGTCTTTACATAGTTATTTTGAAGTAATATGCAATTCATGTTATAGTGATATCCAGATATTTTATTTTTCTCAATCTTAAGACTTTTTATTCAGCAATTCTGTTTGATCCTCTACTTTGATGTTTTTGTTAATATCTGATTATTATTAGAGGCCTGGTGGCACAGTGGACAAAGTGAAATATTGCAGTATTGCAGGTAAACTCTGTCCCCAGCCTAGAGTTTGATCCAGGGGGTTTGATGGGGCTCAAGGTTGACTCCATCCATCCAAGGTCAGTAAAATGAGGACCCAGATTATTGGGGACAATATACAAATAATAAGAAGATGGTTTCGCTTGTGCCTGCCACTTGCTCAAATGTGCACTTAGCCCCATATTGCATTGACCTGGGTTGGGAGACCCTTGCTGTAAAGAGTTATGGGGAGGTATATAAGCCTAAATACTATTGCTATTATATGATTCTAAATTATGATCTAAAATCTGCTGTGTACCAAATTGTTTTAATTTTTCTATTAATGTTTCTGTTCCTTTTAGTGGTTCCTCCAAAACCAACAAATCATCACCAAATGCCCTTACTTATAAGCTTTTCTTTTAATTTTTGCTTTCATGTTTCTCTTGTACTGTCTTATATCTCTAATCAATATTTCAAGAACTACAATAATCAAGAAAGGAAACAATAGACATCTCTGTCTTGTCCCTTTATGTATCTCACAGAATTTTCTTAGATTTCCATTGACAATTACTGTGCCTTCCATGAAGTATAAATCAAACGTATCTTAATATTTTTTCTCAAAATATGTATCTTACAAAAATTTAAACAGAAAGGACCAGTTCACTTTTTCAAAAGTTTTCTCTGAATCTAAGAAAATGAATGTGGCTTGTTTTTAATGATGTTGCTCCATGTATTACAAAATGTCCAACACATTTCTTACATTGTCCTTTAGCTGCCTGACTGGTTTTGCTTTCAACAAGAACATGCAGAAGAATAGTCAAATCCAGTCCAAAGTTCAGAGATCCAGGTCTGGATTTTCACCCAGTTTCATGAGCAGAATCCACAAGATGGTCACACAAGAATTAAAGATCAGATGGTTGTTTCCAATAAAGTAGCCTGGCTTAGGACTGCCTCTTAAATCAGGCTGCAGCCAGCTGTCTTTAACCACGAGTTACTCCCTTGCTTGTCAAGGAGACTTATTGAGTATCTTTGCTGTGAGTCTCCACTTTACTTGCTAGGTGCCACTCTTCAGACCTTATTAGGCCTGAACATGATATTATTATCTGACTGGTCAGCCTCAGGTGATTCTTGGTTTGGTATGTTCTGAGGCTGACATTGCACAGGTTCAGCTAAAGTAGCTTCATCATAGTCAGATTCTTGGTCATGACACTTTACCTTTTTTTTAGGTAAAAACCACAGCTTATTATTAAGATGAGAACAAGTTTATGTGGGCTTGTGGCAAACTATTCTGCCATTTTATAGTGGCATTTCTGATATTCCTTTGGATTGAAAATGACTGCTTTAAGGGGCAGCAGCATTATACCCTATGAAGTTGAAATGTTCCTCCATTGACTTTTCCTGTCTAATTACTGATTTCATTCTTTGTCTAGAGACTGGTTTTTGTGTAAAATAAAGAAAGGCGTTTGAAATAATTTATCACAAAAGAAGAGGTATGAAGTGAACACCTGACATTATGGCGGAGATTTCTAGGCTCCACAATCTTCTCTAATTTAAGTCCTTCTAGAGTGCACTATAATTTCCATAACTCTCAGTGACCATTAAAATAGACATACTGGCTGGCAGTTATCAATTTTATGTTCCAAAAAAGTTGAAGGACTTGAATCTGGAGAAAATTGTGATACTACAATTTGTTACCTAGGTAGAAAATGAAGATTCCATTTAGCTTTTCTTTATTTTTTTTTGTCAGAGCAAAAAGAGGTAATTTTACCTACAAGAATGTCTTTAGAAACCTGTGAAATTGTCTGTCCTTTCAACTCATAAATCTTAAGAAGTTTTATTATCATGTTTTGTCAAATGAAAAAAAGAAAAAGAAAAAAGAAAATAAACCCTGGAAGGATAAGAAAACTAGTTTTATATAAGAATGCTGATAAAGCATTTGATTGCTAAAAAGTATGAGACATTTTTAAGTTTTGCTACATTTTCCAATGCTTTGGGCAATGTTCTTGGAAACAAACTCTTCCTACTGGCATTAAAATATAGTATTTCAATTGAATTTTCTTTATTCAATGTCAACTCAAGAAATCTGCAGCAACACACATACAAACATACACATATACACATTGAGTTAGAGCACCAGAGAATACTTGCTAATCTTTTCTACACCCAAATAGTGTATATCAGGGTTTTTTCTCCAGCAAGGGCTCCTTTTTTAGAATTGTTATTTTTGCCTTTTAAAAAAACATTATAATAATGCAGTTGATCCACTTCCCTTTGCATATGTGACTCTATACGTATCATTAAATTCAGGTGGGTGAAGTAAAATGTATAAATTAGAATTTAATAGATGAACGGAAATAACTGGAGAATGAAGCAGTTTTTTTTTCCATTTACAGTAGGAATTTTGAATGAACTAAAAACATTGACCTAGAATTAAAACTATGCCACACCTCAGGTCTTGTTATTTGTACCCTGTCTAAGATTCACAGACTTATTTTACAACTACTTACCTGGTAAAATAACCAGGAAATTCTGGTCTTTTTTATGTACAACTGTTACAATCAGATCAGTAGGATTCAGTTTCTTTGAATGTAGTTAAATTCTGCTATACTTTCTGTAAATTAGGCAGACTTTGTCTATCCATTGATGATCTCATTAACTGAATATACTATTATGTCTTATTTGTTTTGTTTTATTTATTTTAATGTTTTAATTTTTATTTCTAGTCTGTGACCATAATAAAAGTTTGAATTAAAACTACTTATCTCAAGAGATGATCATCTTAACTGCCACACAACAATATCACCTACTATAGAACTGAGACCTAAGTACACTCTAAGTATTATTAATGAATGAAGATCTTTATAGAAAACTGCATGGAAGCACTTATGCAGAAAACCAATTTCTCCTATGGGATATATATACGGTAGTTCAAATTAATCATAGCAAGAGCTTATAATATTTACATGGAAGAAAATCCCACTGACTGCAATGGGATTCACTTCCAAGCCAATGTGAACAGAATAGTAGCATTTTATTTAGAATTATATACAGTATCTTGCCATTCCTTCACTTAAAGACATTGAGTTTAGTTTCAAAAATGAAAAAAGGCATTAAAAGGCATAACATAAACACTATTTTAGTTTATTTCAAACGACAGAATTCTATGTAATATGGAAACCAAAACTGTTGCAGAGGTCTTCTGCTATATTTGTTCACATGAACAAATCATAAGATTATAACATAATGCATACCAATAGTCAGAATACATGTTACAAATTAATTATATACATGGTAGAGATAAAGGTTTACCCAAGTTCCAGGCCATATTCTTTAGGTATATATCTCTCTGGAAGGAATCCAGAAGTTGCTCTTTCCAGTTGTTCTGAGTTTGCACCAGACTAACATCATTGCTGTTATTTCAATCCCTCATTCCTGAAGCTTGAACAATGTGATTACCACTTTGTCATCACAGCAGACTATTACCTGTGAATTCCTGGATGATAGAATTCCCTTTTCACTCATCCATTCCTCTTTCCAGAGTTGTTCTAAAACAGGAATGAAATCATCCTGCTCTTCATCAAAATTTTCTGGAATGAAAGCAAGTTGTTGCATTGAATCTTAGCCAACGGTATTGAAACTTCATCAAGAGAGAAAAATATATTAGCTGAGAGAAGTATTTGCTTTGTTTTGCTTTGCTTTATATTTCATTTCATTTCATAGAAAGCATGATGAATATAGTTATTTGGCAATTTCTTTTTTCCTTTACAGGAAAACAGGATTTGGATGCAATGGGAAGGGAATTTGGTTGATTACTATTAATAATACGATAATATTATAAATATTATATTATTTATTATAGTTTTACACTTATTGCCCAATAACAATGGTTGAGGCCTCCAGAAGTGCAACAACCAGAACTTAGTATACCTTTAGTATAATTGAGAAAGCTTGAAAAGCATATTCAACAGACACCTTTCTACATGCCTTCACAGTTATACCTTCACAATTGTCATAACTTATCCAATTAAAAAAACTATATTCTGAGCTGCAGAGAATTTCTGGCTGATGCAGAAATCAACATAATCACAAATTCTGCACTATTGCTTCCAAGTAAACAATAATCAAGTAAATAGACAGTGATAGCTGTGGCTTCCCTATAGAAGTTTTAAAGGCACCTAAGAGCCAAACCATTAAATGAAATGACATTAAATGAAGTATTTGTAATGCTGTATAAATTTCATGTTATTTAATAGATAAGTACAACTCTAATTGAATCTGGACCACATATTCAGTCTGGACCACAGTGGATAAGAAGAATTCATCCCTTCCATTTCTTCTCATAGTCCGATTCAGAAACAGAAAAACAGAATTCTTATTGATGCTATTTAGACCCTCTCCTCTCCTCTCCTCTCCTCTCCTCTGTTCCTTTCCTTTCCTTTCCTTTCCTTTCCTTTCCTTTCCTTTCCTTTCCTTTCCTTTCCTTTCCTAACACTAATCACAGCACAATTTAATTTAGATCAGGACTTCATTCTCTGAAGCCAAAATTCTATACTTCGTATAGCACATTTATAACAACAATTTAATAGGACACTACAGGCAATGCATTTAATAACTCATGTAGTTAAGCATTACATTTCTGGCTTAAGTTACTCACTTTTATCTTGGGATTACAATTTGCAAATCACAAAATAATTGTATGCACTTTATTAATCAGATGAGTATAGCAACATTTAGTCTGGCTTCCTTATCAGATCCCATTTACTTTAGAGCTAATGTGCAGGGCCTATTTCAGGCCAAGTTCTTTTCAAGCTCACCTACCAAATGTTATTTAAAGAGGAAGTACCAGTTATTCATCTGAGATAATATGATGGATAATCTACATCAGAGGTCCCCAACGTTTTGGGTATCAGGGACCAGTTCCGTGGAGAGAGGTTTTTCCATGGACTGGCAGGTGCGTGGTTTTGTATGATGCTTGCATCCCGTGGATGGGGCTTTGCTTGTTTGTATGGACCAGTTGCTGGCATGCCATGGCCCGGTACCAGTCCAGGGACCGGGGGTTGGGGACCCCTGATCTACATGATTCAATAATGAACTAAGCTTTTTTTTTCTTAATTTCTGAATTTTTTTTGAGAAAAAATATGTCAGAATCCTAAATCTGAGCATTTCCATAACTATTTCTTTTAAATTGCCTCTTCTACGCACAAACATTTTGCCTCAGTAAGGACTTCTTCAATCAAGCTTTAAAACTTCAGTACTTTAAATTGTCTTTTCATACATTATTTCCTGGATAGAGAGAGAAATGGGAAAGGGATGTCTAAAAACTATTTTCTGTAATATTCTCAGTGAGTGAACCATTAAAAGACTCTTGAAGTATTTATGATACAAAAAAACTTAATTTTAGTTACTTAGTCACTTGTTTCTTTTCAAATAGTACTGTAAGTGAACTGTAAGAAGTGCCAAGAGGCCACTGCTTGAATAAGTACCAAATTACAGTTGAGAGATGAATGTCTTGGTTTGTATTTATTATATATATAAAAGTATTTTTGAAATCATCTTCTCCATGGCAATTTATAATTGGAAATTTGAAAACAGATATTAAAACCCAAAACATGAAACTTAGCAAAACAAATGGAAAAACAGTTATTTTGAAGCTTGTGACTTCTCAGTTTTAAATGATGTCCACTTACATATTTATTGCATGAGCCGTGGTGGTGCAGTGGTTAGAATGCAGTATTGCAGGCTGACTCTGTCCACTGCCAGGAGTTCGATTCTGACCCGCTGAAGGTTGACTTAACCTTCCATCCTTCTGAGGTCAGAAAAATGAGAACCCAGATTGTTGGGGCAATATGGTGACTCTGTAAACTGCTTAAAGAGTGTTGTAAACATCTATGAAGTATTATATAAGTTTAAGTGCTATTGCTATTGCTACTCATTGGATTTATTTCCCACCTCTTCTTCAGGAACGCAAAGTGATATGCATAGTACTCTGTCCTCCAGTTTTCCCATTAAGAACACTGTGAAATATGTTGGGCTGAGTGAGGTAACTGGCCCAAAGTCACCAAAGAGCTCTGAGAATTGAAGGTGAATGCAAACTTAAGTCTCCCCAGTCCTAATCCAAACACCTTCATCTCAATGTTCTCAAACTGCCATCTTAGTTCCTTAATTAATCTGATCACAATATTTCAAAAACCATAGTTCAATCATATTTCCTATGTATATTTGCCTATCACCCTCTGCAGATAAGCCAACTCTCAAATTTTTAATCAAAATATCATGCAAAAGGTGCCAGCCATGGATAAGCCAACTCTGGATATTTTCGTATGTTTTAATTTTCACAACTGGTTTATCCATGGGTGGTGCATTTGTCATGGTATTTTGGATAAAAAATTGAGGTTGGCTTATTTGAAAATATGGAATATATGGTTCTTTAAAAAGAACAGTTGTTACCATTTCCATTTTTATATTCTCCATACAATGAAATGCATTTGAGTGTTTAATATTTATGTATCTGCTAAAAAACAAAGTTCCTTAAATTCATGCTTGTATAACAGTTTAGTTATGCAGGTACGGAACCAGGACATAAAATTAATGACATTCTATTAATATTAATAAAAATAAAAATCACCCATATTTCATGTACAGTATCTTGTCTCAAAGGTGCTTTTTCAAAAGGCAACTGCACTTTTTTCCCCCTTGAAGACATTTCACTTCTCATCCAAGAAGCTTCTTCAGTTCTATTTTGAAAAAACACCTTTGGGACAACCATGACCTGGATGACTGAGAATCTCCACAGACACCATATCTCATGTATTTATATAATCCAGAAAAATGAACGTGGCATTTTATATGGTAAAAAGAAATATCGTCCTTGAAGATGTTCATCAGAACAAATTAATGACATAAACAGAGAGAAAAGTTATAGAGCCAATATAATGGTTTAGCTGAATTCATCAGCAGCTGGTTTAGAATGGCTTGGAAAAGGGAATTTCAATAGATGTATAGCATGATACATTCAAAAATCATGGAACTAAACCTCCTAAATTAGTCTTCCCCAACATGATGTTCTCCAAATGTGTTACAACTACAGTCATTATTGCTAAAAAATTAGAGAATATCCTAGATTTTTTTTATCTACAGTGTGGCTACCATACATCAACTGGATGCATATTAACTTGAATTAAATATTTTTGGGATATAAATAGCATTGCAGACAGAAAGAAGGCATTTGGTAGGCCATTTTTTTTATAGACAGGCCTGCATTTCCTGACAGACTGAATTCTTGACATAATATTGGATTAATGAATCTTGATATGATCTAGAAAACCATATATATTCTTCTTGAGGAAGAATACATTCACGAGCAGTTTCCTCTTAAAACATTCCTCATCATCTTAAAAATTCAGAAGTAAAATTTGTTTGACATTCCTTGCATATCTTCTTCCACATATTTAGCACATTTACATACAGATGGACTACCGGTTATTTAGTTTCTAGAAGTTTAGGAATAAAAATGACCAGAGTTGGTTTGTTCCTGTAATACTTTTCTTACTTATATGAAGCAGTGGAAATAAAGCTAATGGGGTAACACAAAGATGGATTTTGAAAGTCTTCTAGAACCATAATAAGAACGCATGTAGAAAAGAATGAGCAACTAGTGAGAAAACGGGAAAAATGGCAACAGAAGGGTGGGAGTAGAAAGAGTCATAAATTTTTATTTTAAAAAATTCTTTTTTAAAAAAAATCTAATTTCAGTATGACTTACTAGTTCTGTTCCTTTTCTTAATAAATCTTACTTTTATTCTGTTAACTTTTAAGTAAAGCTTACAGGCCACAAACAGAACTTTTCTAACATTGTTTTTTTGATTGTTGATTTATTTGTTTTTCCCATGGCATAATTTCCTCCAAATAGCCACTTAAGGCTTGCAAAGTTGAGTTCAGATTTTTCTCCACTGTTAACATCTTCTAGGTCGGTGGTTTCCAAACTGTGGGCCACAGGTATAGTTCAATTCAAGGGCCCACATTATGCTCTTTCACTGGCATAAATATTAGCACAGATAAAGACTGGCTGAGAGATACTTCCTCTTCCTTAATACCAAGAAGAAAGACCTTCCAGGTGCAGTGAAATCATATGCAGGCTGCCAAATCATATGCAGGCTGTTCCTCCAGGAGCTCCTGCTGTCAAACTTGGTTATCTCTTTTGCTTGCCTCCCTCTGCAATCTCAGCAGTATCTGGAGGAACGGCAAGCTGCCAGGGGCAAAGTTTTAATCCCTTGGCTAAAATATGTCATGCTAAATCCTTCGACTCAATCATGCGAACCGACACTGACAGGGTACAAAGTTGCCAGGTACAGCCACGTCTGGTGAAGGGAAGTCAGTTTTATCTAACAAATCCAAGGTTGGGGAGAAGTGAGATGGGTTTCTCCATAACTTGAATCCCTTATGAACAGACCTCGAAATGATTTTTGAATGTTTTTTTTTTAACGATGGTGGGTAAATACAGGGTTGATTTCCTATAATCAGATAACATCAAGAGGATTTTAAACTTGGGGAGGAAATATCTAAGACAGAGGTCCCCAACCTTTTCAGCACCAGGGACCGGTTACATGGAGAGAGGTTTTTTCCCGGACCAGAGGGAGTGTGGTTTTGTTTGCTGCCTGCATCCTGCAGATGGGGCTTTCCTTGTTTGTGTGGACCGGCTGCTGGCATGCCATGGTCCGGTACTGGTCTATGGACTGGGGGTTGGGGACCCCTGCTCTAAGAAGAGAAAAAAATAACAAAGACAGTCTCTTGTCTAATACTTATTTATGCAGTGCTTAAAATATAACTGATTTTCCTGGAAAGTAGCTTATAGAATAAAACACATGTTTGATAGAATGACAGAGAAAAAAAACTTGGGACACATAAACAATACTCACAGTAGAGCGGATGCAATCTTGGAAATGACATAATGTTGGTCTGTGTATGATTCAGTGTAAAAGTGATTCAGAAGTATTTTAGGGTTGCATGAATTTTAATGAATAGAGTCCTTAAAACGTTTTAGTGGTTCAATGCTTTCAAGTGGTTCAAACCATGCACAGCCATCTGATTAATAATATACAGAATACAGAATAACAGAGTTGGAAGGGACCTTGAAGGTCTTCTAGTCCAAACACTGGTCAAGCAGAAAACACTATACCATTCAGAACAAATGGCTGTCTAATTTCTTCTTAAAAACCTCCAGTGATGGATATTAGTATAGTATGTGTGTGTGCATATATACATAAACACACAAGCACACATATATTCTGTTTATCCCATTTTTTACTCCAATACTTATCCCTTCATTTTGTCAATTTTTTTTTTAAAAAAATTGAATATTTCCAACAACATTTCTGTGCAGCTGAGAGGTATGATTGACCTTAACAACTGCCATGCCTGGGGAACAATTTTGTCCTAATCCTCAGATTCTACCTTCCATTGGATCTCAGAGTTGAATAGAAAGTGCTCACATCTTACTTAAGCCATATACTCAAAGCTATGTTTAATTTTAATTGTGCATTTTGGTCTTTGTTTGCAATTTTGAGGTATTTGTTTATATATTATTGTTAGTACAACTCTTCTACTATCACCCCCATAAGATTTAGGCTCAAGTGTGGTAGCTAGGGACTCAATTGCCTAGGACAGAGGTCCCTTTTGGGCACCAGGGACCAGTTACGTGGGGAGAGGTTTTTTCCGTGGACCGGAGGGGGTGTGGTTTTGTGTGCTGACTACATCCCGCAGATGGGACTTTGCTTCTTTGTGTGGCCTTGTTGCTGGTATGCCGCGGCCCAGTACCAGTCCATGGACTGGGGGTTGGGGACCCCTGGCCTAGGAGATGAAACATCAACTGTATTGTTCTTTTGTTGCATCTTGGTTGCCCAATTTCTGATTTGAGCCCTTTATGCACCTGTACCACTGGACATTTTGAGCATGGTTTTTTTTTGGGGGGGGTATTTATTAGTTCTGCTGTGATTTTTGGACAGACTTGCATTTGCTTCTGCAATAGGATTTGTAGGCTGGAAAAACAGTTCAATTATAACTTCCTACAAATAGCAAGGTGCAAGCATATCTTAACAATAGTAGAAGGGTGAATTGTTAAAGATTCTGCCTGCTTTTTCATTGTGATCATTGGGTAATGTTTTATTGTGGTATTTTTTTTTCTACATATTAAAAACAAATCTTAAAAAAAGTTTACATTTGCACTGTCTCATAATACATGGAGTTTCAATGTGCATCTTCCCTAATTTATCTAATTGTTAATGCAAATTATCCAAAAACCATTTTAATGCAAATCACCCTGTTTTCATTCTTTGACATATCAGATAAAGGTTTTTAACATGCAAACTCCATTGATGCAAGTTACATTTTAAAATATACTAATGCTGTTTTCCAACAAAATTGAGTAATACATGCTTTTTCCAGGGATATTTTTTCCAGTATATTATTTTACTAGGGTAAGTTCAGTGATGGCAGATATAGCCAAAGCTAAAATTACCAAATGGGTCATTTGTAGGAGCAGAATATCCAGATTTATCCCAGCAGATTCCTTTAGCACATTAGATGACAGAACAACCTTGTAGAAAAGTAGAAAATTCAATTTGTGGAAGAAGAGACAACTGGAGTGCAACAAGAAGAAAAGACAAACATCAGCCATTCCTTTTTAAAAGGAAAATACTTCTACTTCTTATTGGCTCTTTATGCTTTCATTTTTTTGAGCTTGGATTATCTGACATAGATTGACAGGTTAAATATTATTAACTCTTTCCTTTTGGGATAGTTTTTCTCCCCATTTACCACATCATCATACCACTGTAAGGCTATCCAAAAAAGGAAACAGCAGGGAGGGGAGAGTGAAGGCATAGGTATAGAACAAGAGAGTATACCTGTAAAATGTATTATTTATTTTCCTTCAAACATTCATGTAAGGGGAAAGAGAGATAAGTATACAGTAAGCTCTGATGGGCCATTTTCACCCTGTCTTACATTAATGCTGCCAGCCTTCCCAGAATCATATAAGAGCTAGATGTAAACAAATCATTCCTCTGTTGCTTAATCAGTTCATCAATCTCTACTACCATACCTGATATAGGACAGTTGGGAGAAAGAAAATCCATATAGTTGGAAGAAAGTCTGAAGTCCATTGATTGCTTTTCTTGTGGATGTCTGGGAAAAGGGGGAAGGGACAGTAAAAATGGATAGCCAATGAAAAGAGATGACATTTTTAAAAGAGGCATTGGCCAAATAGGCCAGCTTTATACAATTACTTTGACTTATTTACTTTGCTTATAATAGTAACTGGATTTCTTTCCTTGTCATAGATCACTGCTAGTATGTTAGTCCAAGCACTGACAAATGCCAAACTATTTCAGTAGATGAGATAACAGAAAAGAAAAAAAACAGTGTGAAGGCATAGATTAAAACTTAACCCATTATTATCCATGTAATTAGAACAAATGGGGAACTCCAATTCTACCCTATCTCCAATTCATGATTTACAGTTTTATTCCATAGGACAAAACATCCACTTATATAAAAAAAATGAAGATGGTAGTACAAACAGTAATGAAATGCATTATTATCCTAAAACAACTCATTCTGATGCCACAACAAGGGAAAGACTCTGCTGAAGATCATTAGGGAGGAATCATTCAAAGAATATGCTAGTTTCACTAGTAAAATATTAGCCTATAACTTAACTCCAAACACTTTAAAGTAGAAAAGGGAACTTTCTTGTATCTAGTGGCCTCATTTTTAAAAATATCTTATTTGGATCCCATGATGCATAAAGGTCAGCAATAATACTGTGAGCTGGTGGAACCAAAAGTTTTGTCCTGTGTTTTTGGACTAGGGGGATTTGGGGGTGAAATGGATGTCTTTAAGCTCTAAAAAGCACGCAAGGTAGGATGAATGTGATTGTTATTTTTTAAAGGATGAAATATATTCCTTAAGTATCTGCAAGGTACTCATTTCACTCCTACAAACTCCATTATAGACTATTGGAAACGTTTTGACACTCTCCCATGTTTTATGGAAAGCTGTGCAAAAGGATTGGCTATATAGGAACTTCTGATTTCTGAACCACTTATTATTCTGGTTTTCCTTCTCAGTCCAAGCTCTCCTGCTCTCAGGCGGTCAGGAAATATTTCTGAGTGGGAGAGATTATATTTCAAGTTTGGGGATGACATAAAATGTTATTTTTTTTTCCATTCAAAAAAAATCTGGGTGTCTGAATTGGAAATAAAAGGTGAATTTCTTTTATATTTGTCTTGTCTTATTAGTTAGACTACAAGATGGTGATAAAGAAAAGACTCATTTTATTTTTATATCCCTCTACTTCCCAATTAATCCCAGAGTAACAAATAATAAAAAGATTTTGATTAAAATATCAACAATCTACCAACCTCCTATATAATAATAGTGAAAAGAGCATAACAATTTGAAGTGGATTTTTTGAGGCTAGTTGATCACTTGGTTGAAGTACTAAATAATTGCCTATGTTATTATGAAATCAATCACCACTCTTAATTAAAAAAAAACAAATAATGAATGGGCTGAGTGGTAGAAAATGGAAGCTACATTTATGGGGAGGAACAGACTCAGACTCAACCCTTCCAAGACCGAGTGGCTGTGGTTGCCGGCGCCCCGGCATAGTCAGCTGACTCCATCGCTGACTATAGGGGGCGAGACTCTGGCCCCCTCAGAGAGGGCACGCAACTTGGGTGTCCTCCTGGATCCACGGCTGACACTGGAAGACCATTTGTCGGCCGTGACCAGGGGGNCCACAGATTCCCTCCCACAGACCGGTACGCTCCCACAGAGCGGGCCTCCTCAGGGTGCCGTCGGCCAGGCAGTGTCGGCTGGCGACCCCCAGGGGGAGGGCCTTCTCTGTGGGTGCCCCCACCCTCTGGAACGAACTACCCCCCGAGATCCGGACGATCCCGGATCTCCTAACCTTCCGCCGCGCCCTCAAGACATGGCCTTTTCAACAAGCGGGACTGACCTAGGGTGAATTTTAAATAGGGAATAATTTTTTAAAGATTTTAATAATGACACAGCCATAAATATATTTGGTTTTTAATTGGTTTTATAGGGGAAATGTTTTTTGTGTTGTTTTTTAACATGCTGTGAGCCGCCCTGAGTCCCGTGGGGAGAAGGGCGGCATAGAAGTTGAAAAAAAAAAAAAAAAAATCTGATAATGCATTATTTTATTGCACCTAATGCACAACAGCAGAGAAGAATAGGAAGACCTTTTGATATTTCTGTCTTTTTCCTAAGAGTTACTGAATGAAAGAAATAGAGTGATATTTAGTAAACTAAAGAAATAATTTCTAGACCACAAATTTTCCATTTTTTTTTCCATATTGGGGATTCCTATTCTCTGCCTGCTTTGGGGTTTTCCCAAGGTTAGCTTTTAAAAAACAAAACACAAAATGAATGAGCTGTGGAACTAGCAGGAAGGACAAAACCTGGATTATCTCCTGAAAGATTGGAGCCCTGCTTCTAAATTCAGAGAGAGAGAAGCTAAACGATTTGATTACCACCAGGACTATAGGACCTCAGCCTAAAATCAAGCACAGACCTATGTTCTATTGATGTGTCCACCAACAGATACAGGCAAGATGACAGAGCTAAATAAACAACTTCCTCCTCCTCCTCCTCCTTGTCCTTAGTCTTCTTCTTATTGATAGTTTTGTATTTATGGACTTTTCTTTGAACTGGGCCAAATATAAGGACTTTTTAAATGGATTATCTTTCCATCTGAGACATTGTATGGAATGTTGAGTTGTATGTGGGCAGGGAGTGATTTTTATTTTATTGTACTATGCTGCCTTCAGTGGCTATAATTGACTTGATCGCTCAACGGTGAGAAACTGGTGAAGCGGGCACAGCAGCGCCTGCATTTTCTGCGCCGCATGAGAAAAGCACATCTTACTTCCCCTGTCCTGACCACCTTCTACAGGGGCACAACTGAGAGAATCCTGTCATACAGCATCACAGCCTGGTTTGGAGGCATCACTGCTTCAGACAGGAAGGCGGTGCAGAGAGTGGTGAGAATGGCCGAAAAGATCATTGGAAGTTCCCTTCCTCCCATCCAGGACATAGCACAGAAGCGTTGCTTGAGCAGGGTCCGTAAGATTATCTGGGACACTACACATCCTCTTCACGACCTGTTTTCCTTGTTACCTTCTGGGAGGAGGCTTTGTGGTATCCGAAGCAGAACATCCACATTCAGCCAGAGTTTCATTCCATACAGCATTAACCTTGAGAACTCTCAAGCTTCCTCCTTCTATTATATATTCAAGATGGACAATATTTAATGTTTATTTGCTACATATATGTAGAGATGTGGGTCTATACATATGTTGTTCATAGTATGTTTAGGTGTGTGTCATGTATGTGTTTCACTTTGAGAGCAGGCAACTAAATTTCATTTTCGATGTGTGCCATTGTGCCCACAGTATAAAAATGACAATAAAGGTTATCTTATCTTATCTTATCTTATCTTATCTTATCTTATCTTATCTTATCTTATCTTATCTTATCTTATCTTATCTTATCTTATCTTATCTTATCTTATCTTAAGACTTTTGATTTCTGTATTATTTTAAATAGGAAACTGATGCACTTTTTCAGTGTTGCTATGACTGGGTTATATTCTTCTTTATTTTACATGAATGTATTAATAACATCACAATACTCTTGCTTAAGATACTCCTGGTATTTTGCATCTCTCTTTAAATATTTAAAATGCAACTTTAAAAACATGTTCCTGGAAAATACACTTGAAATGCCTGAAACATGGATAATGTTGAAATTAACATAAGACACTTATCTTTTAGCCTCATGTTAACTGGAAATTTTATTGTCAAATAATAAGTTTATTTCCCATTGGTTTTAATTTTAATCCATTAAGTTCTGTCTATTTAAACCAAGAATTCATTGCATCTCTGAAAAAGATGTAGGTACTGTAATACCAGCTGCTGTTTATTTCAGATTTATCTTGAATGGAAATGTTATAAAAATAATGATCTAACACATAATACAACAGCTCTTTTACAGAATTCAAAGGAAAGAGAACCAGAAATTTGAAACAATAGATAATAACTTGGATTTACTGGAATATAAAGGTGAAAGGAGGTGAAATACAATTAGGCTTGCAAGATTCTGTTGTTATTGTGTTGTTTTTGTCTCAATAAAATGTAATTCCACTTCCTGTGGAGTCTATTTCCTGATTTTTGTCTATCTCAGATGACTGATAGTTCTGCTCTTCAGACTCTGGATACTAAATTACAAAGATAGATAGATAGATGGATGGATGGATGGATGGATGGATGGATGGATGGATGGATGGATGGATGGACCTCAGAGTAAGAAAATAATTGTGGTTCTCAATTTCCAATTGTTTGTTACTGGGAAGATGGAAATCTTCTTAATATGCCAAGAATATGCTTTAAAATTCTATCTGGGTAGTGCTAACCATTGTATGATGGGACACATATTCCAAAGTATTCAGTAAAAGGCCTATTTCTGGGTTTTTGGAAAAGAGTGATGCAAGGTTTTCACATTTGTATCAAATATATGATAGCATGGCTGACTGTGCTACATGGAGACACTGGGCTCCCAAGACACACCTAACACTCCTAGTTATAGTATTTATGTCTCACCTCTTTCCTGAAATTTCTAAGATAGCCACTTATCCTTTTCATCTTTCTCACTACCTTCTCCTATTGCTATCTTATGATTATATTGCTTTGTATGTATTCTGAGAACTTATGCACCAGAGACAAATTCCTTGTGTGCCCAATCACACTTGACCAATATTTATGGGAATCTAAAATCTACCGGTCTAGAATTGTATAAATTTACTATCTAGAAAAAGAATGCTAGTGAATATCTGCTGAAGCTCTTGAACGTTTCCATGCAAAGGTGTCACCTACTATTCGTTTCAGATAAGCGAGTGACATTTCTTTTCCAGGAGTCATCTTACTTGCATATTTGTAAGTATTTGAAAGCAAATTTCAGTGGTGCTACTAAGGATCAGAAGATTGGCTTATCCATTTTTCAAAAGTGGTAGTACTGATCATGCATGTGTTTCATCAACATAAATCTACAATTCTGAAAATTATAAAATCCTACAACATGGTTGTCAAATCTAGTACACAAAAAGAGCTTAATTGTGGCACAATGGGGAAAAAAGGAAAATTGAAAATAATCTACATTGTGCTGAGGCACAATGAGTGTGCATTTTTGCTAACACTCCAGCCCCATAAAGTGCCTTTCAAGATCGATGCTGGTTAGACCAACAAGCTTTAAAAAAAAAAAATCAAGCAACAACTAGAAGTGGTCTTCCAGAAATGGCTATCCATATCTATTGTTGCTGACTTTTGGCCACGCCTAAGAAATATACACAGTTTTGAGAAAATGCAGGCTTGGGGAATATTAAAAGGAACATACGTCATACAAAAATGGTGTTCATCATGCATTGAGAAAAATACTCTGAAATGGATAAAAAAGTTTCATAATTTAAATGCTTATTTCCAAATGTTCCGTGTCAAAGAGATAATATTTTCCTCCCCTTAGTGAGCTGTCATCTTTCTCTTTGGAATTTGAAAATTGTTCTTGTGGGAGGTTAAATTTAAAGCCTTTTTATAAAAAATGATCTGACTTTACTGTCTTCTGGTACTTCTTAGGCTGAAATTATATGTAGAAATAATTTTGTAGCGCTTTCTGAAATGCTTAGTATAAACACACTGCATTCACAGTCTTTAATGAACAGAACATTAACTTCAAAATAGCAGTATAAAGCATGTATCAACAGCTCCCCCCATTGGAAAGCAAAATTTATACTTGCCATTTTATGCTTCATTTCTACATTTTGCAAGATGTACAGTATGCTAAAAAAAGCATTTGGGTTTTAAATTTTGGAGATAATGATACATCTTATTATCCTATGCTACTTTAACTGAAAAGCGAGCTATTATGATAACACCCAATTAAAAAAAATAAGTAAAATTCTAAGGAAGACATGACTTGAAAACCAAGAACATACAGTAACTGTCAGGTTGTTTTCCTATATTATACACATCACTATAAAATTTGAATTGTTTGATAGTTCAAAATAAACAATGATGAATACAGGATTTACATTTAATTCTCTGACATTGTATAGGTCTAGAATGATCCTTGTTAAAATTCAGTGGCTTCTAATATTATGCATTAATTTAATGCCAATTGAAGACCACTGATTCAGGCACAGAATGCCCATATTGAATTAATTCATACAATGTGTTAAGCAAGATTTGCTTGATTATGGTTTTTGAAAACAATAGAGTTGACTGAGTTCCTTCAGAATCTTAAATATAAACTTTGAGTTACAGTCCACATTGACTGGTTTCGTACAACACATTAAGCTGAAACTAAATAAGCATGATTTAGCACTGTGAAATCCAATAACTGATAACAGTTCTGCAACACAAAATACTTTCCTTAATCAATATTACCATACATTTGTCAAAACTGCTAGATAATTCCACAAGACCCAAGTCTGAATTTTCAAATTTCAGGACTCTCCATCCTACCCTTAATTTTGCTTGGGAAACTGAAACTAAAGAGTCAATTAAATGCAGATGTTCCTTTTAGGTCTATCATACTGATTGCTCCCATGAGTTCAACAACAGGGCAGTCTTCTTGACCCTTAGACATTTATGGAAGAGAAGCTGGCAGTGATGGCCAGTTGTGCTATGCATTAGCAAGTTGCTCAGTATCTTTAAACCATGTAATTACTGATAGTTTCTGCAGTTATTTATATCCAAATAAAATGAGAGCAAAGAGGCTAATGACCAGAAAGCTCCTGAGTGCACAATATTATAATTTAAAGGGGGGGAAAGTATCAAAATTAAAAGGGAAGTATACATAAGTATGTGTGTTTGTGTGTGTGTGTGTGCGTGTGAGTATTCATGTAGATTTAAATAGGTCAACATACTTTTTCCTAACATGAACAACAGAGAAAAGCTGAATCCTTCATCTCCAGAGTCCAGACTGTAATTATATAACTCAAACATAAAGTACATAAGAAAGCTACAAGTTTGCATAGATCCTGATACTTAGGTTTAAATTGCCTGACCTTTTCCAATCTCGCATTAAGTAGTGACTATTTCTGGACCACAGAAATGCTTTACTGGAGGACAGATAGATTATATACTATGGATTCAAAAGTGGAAGGTTGCTATGGTTTCCGACAGCAAGCACAAGATTATTTTTACTGGATTGTCATGGATCTTGGGGCTAACCTAGACTGGCCAACTTTCTCCTTAGATCTGCCCACAGAAGATGCCATGTCTCAACACCAGCTCTTTATTCAAAGTTGCTGGTATCACAAACACACGGATCAAAATACTCAATTTATACTGAATTGTGGAAAACTCTAACTACTTCCCAGCCCCATCAGTCTCTTAAAGAATATAATTGGATAATTAGAATCTAGGAGGCAGAGATTTAAATTACTGAAAGTCAGAGCATTTAACCCCCTGTAAGCATAATTTTATTCTTCAATAAATGGTTTATTTAGGAAAAGCAATATATACAGTATGTCCGTGTGTGTGTGTTAAAAATAGTTGATGAAGTGTGAATACCAATTTTCCAGCACAGTTGTGAACTGTTTTAGATTTAGAAATTTTAAAAATACAGCTAAATTTACATAAGTTACCTATAATCTGATGTTACAAGACACTGGAGCATTTTAAATTAACTTTTCTTTTTCCAAATATACAGCTGTAGCTGCTGCTATTATTATGGTTGATTATACAGCTAGCCAGATGTTTAGAATGGTACCAATAAAGGACTGGATTTGGCACTTTTATTAAGATTACTTAGTTAGTCTTTCCCAAGGACTTGAGATAGGAAGATGTTGTTTGATGGCATTAAAAATATTGTTGCAGGATGTAAGCTGTTTCAAGTAAAGCTGTCTTTTGCAATTGACTAATGATTTTGTCAATGACAATCAGTGGTGGGATTCAGCCAGTTCGCACCGGTTTGGGAGAACTAGTAGATAAATTTACCTGAATTCAGAGAACTGTCTGGCTTCTAGAACTCCAGTTTAGGCCTTGGGGGGCTCCCAGGCCTAGAACAGCCCACCGGAAGTGCATTGATACCCCTTCTGGAAGTCTGTTCTCGGCATTGGAGGCCTGGAGGAAGCCTTCCAAGCCTAGAACAGCCCACTGGAAGTAGTAGTAGTAGTAATAGTAGTAGTAGTAGTAGTAGTAATAATAGTAATAGTAATAGTAATAGTAATAGTAATAGTAATAGTAATAGTAATAGTAATAGTAATAGTAATAGTAATAATAATAATAAAGTTGGAAGGGACCTTGGAGGTCATCAAGTCCAACCCCATGCTCAGGCAGGAAACCCTATACCAGGGGTCGGCAACCTTAAACACTCAAAGAGCCACTTGGACCCGTTTCCCAGAGAAAAGAAAACACTGGGAACCGCAAAACTTGCGCGCGTGTGAGGGGGGGGCAGCTTGATTGAAGAATTCAATTTAAAAGAAATAGAGGCTGCTGTGCATGAGTTCCCCCCTCTCTCTCCCTCCCTCTCTCTCTCCTACTCTTTGTCTCCCTCCCTCTCTCCCCCCCCTTCCTGGCTTCACGCTGTTCTCCGACAAACTGACACACATTCTTATTGGGCTGGCTCTCTCCTGCCCTTGGTCTGCCAGTCCTCTTCCCCCACTCAGCATGTGTGTGTGTGTGTGTATGTGTGTGTGTGTGTGTGTGTGTGTGTGTGTGTGTGTGTGTGTGTGAGAGAGAGAGAGAGAGAGAGAGAGAGAGAGAGAGAGAGAGATGCTGCTTTCTGCTGCTTCCTGCTGAGACGCAGCAAAGGCAGGAACCCTGCCCAGTAAGCTTGTCAGCTTGTCCGAGAATAGTGTGAGGCCACTCTCTTTTTTACACACACACACATACACACACACACACACACAGAGAGAGAGAGAGAGAGAGAGAGAGAGAGAGAGAGAGAGAGAGAGAGAGAGAGAAGTGCAAGTGCCTCTCTCTCTCTCTCTCTCTCTCTCTGCAAATGGCAGAGGAGGCTGGGAGCCGCAGGAGAAGGCTCAAAGAGCTACATGCGTCTCCGGAGCCGCAGGTTTCTGACCCGTGCCCTATACCATTTCAGACAAATGGCTGTCCAGTTTCTTCTTAAAAACTTCCAGTGTTGGAGCATTCACCACTTCTGGAGACAGGTTGTTCCACTGGTTAATTGTTCTAACTGTCAGGAAGTTTCTCCTTAGTTCTAGGTTGCTTCTCTCCTTGATTAGTTTCCACCCATTGCTTCTTGTCCTGCCTTCAGGCACTTTGGAAAATAGCTTGACTCCCTCTTCTCTGTGGCAGCCCCTGAGATATTGGAACACTGCTATCATGTCCCCCCTCGTCCTTCTCTTCATTAAACTAGACATACCCAATTCCAGCAGCCTTTCCTTATATGCTTTAGCCTATATGCTTTAGCACCTCTATTGCTATTTTGTCATACTGTTGTTTGCAGTCAGTCTGTGTGACCCTCTTGCAGAAGCTAACTAGGTGGTCCACCATTTCTTTAGTTTCGTTGCTGAGATATTATTTGCTATCTTCTCAATTCCACTTCAGCCATTCTGACTGTCTGTATCAGCCAAAGGATCAGAACTCCAAGGTTGATATTTCTCACTGATAGTTCCAAACTGTTCTGCTGGTAAACTGCTCATGGTGGTGACTTATAGCATCGTCTGCCAGCATAATAGGGTTCCTGCCAAATCCCTATAGTCTTGAAGTTGGTTGACTTTCAGCATGAGATGAATCTTTATCAATAATTTTAAAACATTTAAGATGTATTTAAGAGTAAAAAGGGACATAGGTGAGTCATTGTGATAAAAGGTCAGCTATCCAGTATTTGCATGATTAACACTTAGCAAGGACCATGTGTAGGGAATGTCTGCCTCAAAGCAAAGTGAAATAAATGCAGAATCAATACTGCATGTATACAGGCAAATAGGTCTAATATATTGAAAACATAACCTTTATTATGCCTGATATGTCTGGGGGAGGTAGGGGAAAAGCAGCATTCTTATATATTTTATAAATATATTAGGTTCTATTATGTATATCTAAAGTAGGAATGTTAGGTTCAGGGTTCTAAAACATTATCAAGGTCACGTGCTTATTTATTTATTTTTACACTATTTTTAACCTATACACAACTGTGAAATGGGTTATGATGCCCTTTGGTTACTTCAAGAACTGAGACATTTTCAGTATTGAAACATTGTGCATCCATGATATATTTCAATTGAAAGTCTAAGAGTAGTTCCTTTATATATGGTTCAGAGACAACCATATAATTGTTTCCTTGGGCCTCTTCTTACCTGAGATGTGGAATATACGTTCCAGCTATTTTAAGTATTTAACTTATTCAGTGATAATGTTCTACATAATTTGTTTTGGAGCTTTTGGCAGATACAACTGGTAGTAAATCAGAAGATGGTTTTCAGTACAGTACTGAGAAAGCATCTTCACTGAAGATGATAGCATTATTTTTATATAATAATATTGGTAAACCTTTCTGGCTATTCAGGAAGCTGAGAGTCCAGTTCATGCAACCTCTTAAGGAGCTGAAATTTAACATGCAATTTGTAGGTTGTCCTTGTGGGTTGCATATAACTCATGAACTTGTGTTTACATGTAATTTAAAGATGATAAAAAAACAGTTTTTTAATTTAAAGATAAATCTAAATCTTCCTTATCATATTTCTATAAAGAGGAAAACAAATATCACATGTGCCAGCAACCCTTAGTAATTATATATTTTTCAATCCTAAATTGTAGAACATACAGAATTTACATATGCTTGGTTGATAATGAAATGTTGTATTTGAAACCTGTTTACTCTTCAGCCACAACATTTTCTTATTCCATCCAGAACTTAAAGTAATTACCGTAAGTAAAATCAGTATATAATATTCAAACATCAATCATTAGGAACATGGTAATATTTCTTTCAATGCTAGAATATAGGCAGACAGATAGTCTAAATTTATCTCCCTGTGGCATCAGCTCTCTTAAATTTTCCATGGTTTCAATCTCTTTTTGAAATCACCCCAATGCTAAATTCCAGAACTTATGATGGAGTACATGCATGGTACTACACCTAAAATTCAAGGTTTGACTGAATAAAGTGTTGCAAATAGAAGGCCGTAATGCTATTGGGATGGGATGAGGGGTTAAAATCAATACAAAACTAATGGCTTAAATAAGTTGATGTAATTAGAAAGAGATATCTTTCATTCATTATACAATACTGTACTTTCACCATGATATCTTTTACTTCTAATGCAATGGGTTTGTATACCAGTTTTCCATGCAAATGAAGTCCTATAAGATGCCACCTGGCTACCGTAATGAAGTAACACATCTCTGTTATCTCTGTTCTTAAGGGTTGATTCTATTATTATTCACTGCAACATTCACCCACCAAAATGTAACTGCCTGGTTAACTTGAATCACAGCTCCCACTTCAACAAAATCACTGCATAGGATTCTATCAACACTTCTTTCTTTCTTATCTCCTCACATATTTTCCGTCTCCTTCCCTGCCCAACTTCTGGCAATCTCCCACTCTCTCTATCTTTTCCCAAATCATTGGCTATAGTCTCCTGATTATTTCAGGTAACCAAACAAAAACAAAGACACCTAAAACAGTCTCTTTCTCTCTCCTGCTTCAATAGTGGTCTAATTCTCAAACTCCAATTGATGAGAAGATAGCTAATTAATTAGCAGAAGTTTTTATTCCCCAAGGAAGTTACTTATCACAGCTATGCCTGCTTCTGTGGGTTTGGTTTAGTCAATCCTCTTTCCCACTCAGTTTCTGTAAATATGCATTTGTATTACAAATTCTTGGATTAGGCAATTGATTTTGATGTTAAGATACAACACAGCATAATTGCCCATCTGTCTTTTATAGATTTATTTGTGGATCAGGTTCTTTGTACCCAGAAGCTACACCTACAATGATTTTCCCATTGCAAAGTGGTTCAGATACTAAGATCTAAAGATAAAGCCCTTCTGAAGATGTTGTTGCTTACTAAGATCCATCCATTGGACATGTGGAAAATAGGAAGTGTGCTCCAATGGGATTGGGAACAGCAATTAGCATCACTCTGTCTACATTTAGAAAACCCTTAGCAGAAACTTCAGGATTAATTATTTTATCATGTATATTTTTGTATGGTCATGTGTGCTATGTGTGTGTGTTTTATTTTAAACCAGGAGATGTCAACCTGAAGCTCAAATTCCTCCCCTTTTTTTTCTATTCCTAGTCAATCTCCGACCACAGCTGCCAAAAACTGGTGGCATGTTTTGCTAGAAAACAATTTAAAAAGCCAGTGCAAATTACAAATTTGTTTTACTTTCTCCCCACCTCACGGGTATGGATTTGTCTCCTGGCCTTGTTGAAACTATTTTTGTTTTAATCTATTCATGCCCTGTCAGATGCACATCTGTCTCAATGTTTCATCCAGTTGTCCTGCTTTCTAGCCTATAGGCAGATTCCAGAAAGTAGTAAGTGGACAGAAGCCCGTAGAAGATTTAGACATTAAACAAGCATAGAATGGGTTGACCACTTAGTGATTGGTGACATTCTTCCCATCAGCCACTTTTTTCTTCAACATTTCTCAAGTGCCTGTGGCTTTCAAAAGTTTGGTAACCTCTGATCTAAATGGAAGGAAAATTGTGGCCTATACACACAATCTTTAGAACTGTCACTCAGCATTTTAAAAACTTGCTTTATCATTTTTGACCTCCTTTTTTATTGTTGTTTAGTGAAGGGTGAATTCAAGGAATGAGTTTTCATCAAATTATCCTCAAATCACCTCCTCCAGAGAAAGGACATTTTTACAAAGTTCATGAGAGTCCTTGATAAATGATTTGAGGTATCTTCACTTTTGGCATACTTAGTAATTATATCTAGTTGGTTCTACAAAAAGCCAAATGTATTTCTCTTTTCTCTCTCTTTTTTTGTCCCAAATCAATCACTGTGTTCTTTAAAATGTTACAAAAAGTTTGGAGCTGCAGTGCCCAAATGTTAAGCAATGACGAATGTTAATATAATGCTTTAAGTGGAGCTGGGAGAAATTATCATGCCAATCAGGAGCATAAGAGCTTGCCTACTGCTAACTTCATTTAAAATAGTTAATGTAATAAAAGCTTCAGTCTTGAACTAGCTTGGGGATCACTGATAGATTGTCTGAGAGCAAATTTAAGAGAAACCAGGTGGGAAAGAATAAAAATCTGAATTGCTAGTGCCAATTTACTATAGTATAAATGCAAAAGTCTGAAGCACAGCCCTAATACATGGAGTTGAGATTTAATTTTTCCTCTCACCATTTCCCTTGCTTAGAAAAAAATAACATTTTATAAGAACAGCATCAAGATGGAAGAAAAGTATGGTCCATAGCAATAACCTTGAATTAAAGATATTTGGCAATAATTACATAAATCTATGTCACCTTCTGTATTTATTTGATATCTGGCTTTCATAAGAGGTGCCATTAGAGTTTCTACAAGTCAGTATTAATTACCAGATAATGTATTGTTATTGCTTTAAATATACATACAGCTCCTAAAATGAATTGGATAGCTGAAACCAAGGAATAGTGATTAATATAATGCTGTTTTAAAAATGACTTGAAATGAGGATTATTTTTTTAATGGCAAGGATTGTGCTACAAATGCAGGAAGGCCACCATTTAAAAAAATTCTTCCTTTGGCTATCAGTTTAGCATCTTTTAATGATGCAACAAAGAGCAAGATATGGATTTTAACCTAGTCCCTTAAACATCAGAACTTCAAAAACTGTTATAGCAAAATAGACAATAGGGTAGAAGGCTGAAGTTCCAAATCTCCTTTAAGACTTTGTATCCTGGCCCAGCCTTCTCCATTCTGTATTCAGGGTAACTGTTTGGCAGTTCCCACAACCATCATCTATCTTCACCTGGTTTCAACCTTATGACATTAGTGTGTGAGAAAGAAAGGGCTCTCCCAATCTGTATTGCTATGTGGCTTTTCTGACAATTGAAGGTAAACATCCTTTATTTTCGAAAGTGGCTATGAAATATAGAGGAATATGCCTAGATGATTCGGCTCTTCCTTCTCCTTTGGGAGATAGAACAAGTTCTAACAGAGATAAACAAAATTAAACCTTATTGTTTGTTTATCCAATTTACAGGCTGTATGGCACCGAACAACTCTGGTGGCTTACAATTAAGTATGTAGGAATAAAGTAGGTAAATAAATAAATAGGAACACTACAATAAAATAAAAATAAAAATGAGTGGCACAAGGACAAAGACCATACTCAACAAAAAAAAAACCACCCAAGAGGGGCTCAGTCGTTTGCCTCAAAGTCTTGGCAAATGATCATGTCTTTAATAGCTATGCGAACTTTTTCAGGGTGGGAACCATTTCTACAGGCTCTGTGAAGAAAAGGCAAACTTCCTGAGACCTACTGGATGACACTACTTCATTGATGGGACTGAAGTGCACCCACTCTGCCCAATCTCCTCTGATGGGAAGAGACAGTCATAGACAGGTGGTTCCTCAAATAACCACACCCTAAGCCATAAAGGTCTTTATTGGTGATAACCACACTTTGAAGTACATTCAGAAGCCAAATGGTAACAGGCACACCCATGGAGCAGCAAGATCACATGGCCTGGTAAGGCATATCCATCAGTGTCCACACTGAATTGGTTGCCAATTTACTTATGAGTCCAATTTTATAAGGAACTCAAAGTGCTGGTTACCTATAAAGGCCTACATGTGGCCTACATAAAGGCCTACATATGGCCTCTTTGCCATATTTCCCAGCCAATTTGATCCTGAAGTGTTGGTGCACTTTTTGTTCCTTCAAATAAACAATGATATCCCTTAGGACTCCAGAATGGTACCTTCTCAATAGTAGTGCTTGCCTTCTGAAATGAGATTTCTCACTGCCCACCCGCAGAATTTGAATGGCTCCTGCTCTGCTGTTGTTCCGAAGGGCTATAAAAACCTGGCTTTTCACCCAGGCCTTCAGTGAGGGAGAGTAGGACCCCTCAGTTCAGTGCACCTGCCATCTATACTTCTTGTCTTTTTATGTTTATTGTATTCTCTTTCTTCGATTGTTGCAAACCATCTAGACTCATTGATAGTTGGGTGGCATACAAGCTATAATAACAAGAATCATCTGGAGTGGCTGATCTATCAGGGCCTAACTCCCTGTATCATGTGTTAGTCCAGCAAGTCAACAAAGAATGGTCCAACCATAGGAAAGAACTGGTAGTAATGGCTTCCAAAACCAGATCACATTGCAACTGCCCTGAGACAAAAACCAGAACCAAAGGATAGCGGCCATTATGCATCAAGCCTTCAATAATTGGCCATAGGTCCATGACTGTCATAGAGGCCCTGGGATCAACATCAGCTGCTTATTGAGTCCATTATTGGGAGAAGAAAGTACCGGGTGTATGTGTAAATGCTGAATAGAAAAGAAGAAAAAGAAATAACTTATTCAGTATCCTTAGGTCTATAAAACTTGATAACAGCAGTTATTTTCTGCAATGTACTCCCATCTCTGGTGTGAGTTGCAGTCTAGAATTTGTTAGGTTCCATAATGTTTTTTTTTTGTGTTTTTTTTTTAAAAATCTTTGAAGCCCTTTTTATTCTTTTCATATGTTTTACTGGACTGCTCCATGAAAAATCAATTTTTCTTTTGTTTTTCCTTTATAGATTTGATTAGTGAAACCTTCCCTCTGGATATGATCAGTGTTCGCTTTTTTAGTCATGCCATGCTTCTCAAAGAATTATGCCTTACTATTCCATAAAATGTTATTTTCAACTGCCTTGGGAAAGTGCTTGCTGTTAAAGTGGCTGGAGTACCAAATTAAATGAATACTGTAGTTCACAGACCTGAAAGCTATTCAAGATTCAACTTTTTTAAAAAAAAAAAGTTTGTTAATAGCTGTACAGGAGAAGAAACTGCTTATTCATTTCTTCCAAGCATGGAGGATCATAATACAGGTAGTCCTTGACTTACAGCCACAACTGAGCCCCAAATTTCTGTCATTAAGTAAGATATTTGTTAAGTGAGTTTTGCCCCATTTTTACAATTTTTCTAGCCACACTTATTAGGTGAATCACTGAACTTGATAGGTTAGTAAGCTGGTTATTAAGTGAATCCCAGCTTCCCCATTGACTTTGCTTGTCAGAAAGTTGACAAAAGGTGATCACATGACCCCCAGGGACACAGCAAAGATCATAAATATGAACAGGTTGCCAAGCGTCTGAATTTGGATTGCATGATCATGAATAACCTGCAAAGGTCGTAACTATGAAAAATGATCACAAATCACATTTTGCATTGCTACTATAACTTTGAACAGTCACTAAATGAAATGCTGTAAGTCTAGGACTACCTGCATACCTACACTGAAATACACATGATAGAAATGCATAGCCCCTCTTCCTAGGAACCAGATAACCCTTGGATTTTTCAATGCTCTAAAGCTGGGCTTAATGCTTCTGCTTGCTTCTTAAATGCTGGTCTGTTTCCCAGAAAGCTCTGTTCAATAAAGCTTTCATTAAAGATAGTTTGAGAACTTCATTTGCCACAGAATCAAGCTTATGGCTTGCTACTACTCAATTTACATCAGTACTTCATTTCTGGGATAAATTTGAAGTGCTGATCTTGCTCTTAAAAACCCTTAGTGATTTGGAGAAAATCTATAATTTTTAAAAAATGTATTTCCATTTGAAGTTTGCCTAATTACTTTCAGGGCTTCTGTTCTATGCCAGCTTGACATCTACTGAAGACAGACCTTTCTCAGTGGTTACCTCATATGTATGGAACGTCTTCCTCGTGTATCTTTATAGGACCTCATTTTATTCTTTTAAAATCGGCTCTATAAACAATTAGTTTGGTTTGGTTTTGACTAGTTAATTTGGTTCTGTGGTAGTCCCAAAGATACTTTTTTACAAGAAGCAACTGGACTTTCTTGCTTTTCTTTGAAGACGTTTCGTTCCTCATCCAAGAAGCTTCTTCAGCTCTGATTGGATGGTGGGGAATGGAAGGATTTATACTCCTTGCAGACAGCTGGTCATTTGCATTCTTTTAGAGAGTTGTAGAGGCCACTTGGAGGTTTGTCTGTGTCCTCAGGGTTACTGAGTAATGCAAATGGCTGTGGAGCCTTCTTGTAACTTCTAAACGGACTGTCTTGTGGAGCTGTGCTTTCTGCAGGATTTTTTTTCCTGTCCTGTCTCCCTTCACTGTTGAACACAGGAACAGGCTGTTGAGGATGAGTCTGTGTTGTCTGCATCTCAGACTGAAATGCAAATGGTTCCTGTAGTCTGCATTTTTTTTAGAAATCCGTTCATACTCCCACACCATTTGACAGACAACATAGACTCATTCCCAACAGCCAGTGCCTTTGGACAAGCATGACCTGGATGACTGAGAATCTCCATAGTTATTTAGCTATGCACTTTGGGATGAACATCCTTTGAATGGTGCGAGAATATGAATGGATTTCCAGAAAAATTGCAGACTACAGGAACCATTTGCAATTCCAATGAGATGCAGACAACACAGACTCATCCCCAGCAGCCTGTGTCTGTGTTCTACAGTGAAGAACACTGGAAAAAAATCATCCTGCAGAAATCACAGTCCACAAGACAGTCCCTTTAACAGTTCCAAGAAGGCTCCACACCCATTTGCACTACTCAGGTGACCCTGTCTGCAAGAATACAAATCCTTCCATTCCCCATCATCCAATCAGAACTGAAGAGGCTTCTTGGATGAGAAGCAAAATGTCTTCAAAGAAAAACAAGAAAGTCCAGTTGCCTCTTGAAAAAAGCACCTTTGGGACTACCACAGAACCAAATTAACCAGTCAAAACCAAACAAAACTAATTGTTTATACAGCCCATTTTAAATTAATAAAAATGAGATCCTACAAAGATGCATGAGGAAGACATTCCATACATATGATATAACCACTGAGAAATGTCCATCTTTAGTAGATATCAAGCTGAACGGAAGCCCTGAAAGTAATTAGGCAAAATTCAAATGGTAATACACAGACACAGATAAACCTGCAAGTGGCCTCAACAATACTCTAAAATAATGCAAATGACCAAGTGTCTGCAAAGAATGTAAATCTTTCCATTCCCCATCATCCAGTCAGAGCTGAAGAAGCTTCTTGGATGAGAAGCGAAATATCTTCAAAGAAAAACAAGAAAGTCCAGTTGCCTCTTGAAAAAAGCACCTTTGGACAACCATGTCCTGGATGACTGAGAATCTCCATAGACATGGTTCTGTAACAATAAAAGTTCAGTGATATTCTTTGGCTTTCATGAAAAAGTTCACATATTTGTGAATGAAAATACATTTTAGTAGGTACCTCTAGAAATAATTGTACCTTCTTAAAAGTAACAGCTTTGGAGTTTTTCCCAAGCTTATATTATATGACTGATGCCCTCTGCTACAAATATTAAATGTAGCATATTGCATTCTCTTTAAAAAAAATCATGCATTTTTTTTCTTTTACTGTTAGTGTTTGTTTTATTTAAGTATCAAGATTTTTAGTTTCTATGCTATTTTTATTTTACTACATGTGCACATGCTTTCTATTGTTTGGTATCAACTTCTTTTGTTTGATAACATATTATCCTAAAATCCTTGTCCTAAATATATTAAATAAGAATTTAAGACAATGAAATGAAGAGAACCTTTTTAATCTTGGGTTATTACAAGACTACCCTTTTGTCACAGATTTTTGCAAATTCCCTTTCACTTTCTTTTATCCCTAAGATCAGCTCATCTGAGAATTACAGTACTCTATTTTATTGTTGCTGATCTCCATTCTTTATACATTACTCTGAAGATATTTATCTGCAAAATAAAATGGTGACATTAGTTGGGTTCTGCAGCTTTCTGGCACCTCTAGAAATGTATACTTACTAAATTTTATACAAAGGACTAGAAGACATTCAACCAAATAGGCTTAGAAACATTCTTCCTGTATTTAATAGCTAAAACAAGGGTAGCATAACTCATATTATTGTCGTTTACTAGATTATCAAAAGATTTATAGGTAATTGTAAAAGATGACAACTCACAAATATCCAAAAATATCCTGCCACATGCACACAAACCCTAATAAATTAATTCCACTACATACTGTATTTCATACAATACTTGCATTAAACAGCTTTTTTTTTTTGAAAATTTTATCAAACCCAAATGTAAGGACATAAAAGCTGCATCTTTTTTCAGATCGTTCATTTCTTGAGATATCTTTGTAAAATTAATAGTATTGAATCCAATAAAGGTAAATATAACCAGGACTTATTATAAGTCGGCTAGAATTGCCTTTGGTGTGATGGGCACATTAAAGTTTAATAAGTAAATAAATAAATGCTTATTCCTAAAATATTTGGTAATTACATATCTTCCTTCTCTCTAAACATTTCATGTCCACAATCAAAAGTCTCTAAATCCATGCAAGAATCAAAATCACCTTCCTTAAGCAGAACTCTCCACCTATATAACTGGCACTTAATCAAGAATGGATTCTTTACTGGATGGGAAGCTTGCATCTTTCCAAAACCTCTTAGAAATGTTGCGTTTCCAATATTTTTAATCCTATTTTTTTCTTCCTCAAATATATTTTTGGTTGTTCCCTGCCTATCAGAGCAAGGCATGCAACTGAACCAATGATTTTAAAGCTGATGAATATGCTGGACATCAATGTTTCAGAACAGTCTAACAAATACAGTCTGTCAATACTATCAGCACCTGCTTAGGTATTACCTGAAATGACTCTTAATAATTCAGTTGAGCCTTATTTTTATTTATAATATATAAGACTTTTTGATCTAAATCAATTTTGTATCAAAATCGACATCCAAGAAATTTAATCTAGATACAAATTTAATCTCAATAATCAATTTTATCTAGATACCAATTTAATCTTAATAATCAAGCTTCTTGTTTCCTTGCTGTCTTGCTTATCTACTTAATTTTTAAAAAAAACCTAGCAACAAAAGTCTTATTCTTCCAATCCTCCTTCAGTTTTCTCCCAGGTATATTAATTCTTTTATTTCAAATCCATGACAGTAATTTTACATTCATACCTACCCAAATAATAAAAGATAAATCATTTATCATCACTTTAAAGAGAGAAGGATTAATCACATTTCCATAGGGAATCCTGTATGTCACTAGCTGAAATTTAGATATAATATTACCCACTTAAGCTTGTAGTTAAGGTGTTGAAATTATATGGAGTTAAATTAATATACTAGATCATCTTTCCCTGCATATCTTCAATCTAGTGAACTATATATTATCATATCTCAGATTCCAATTGATGTGATCTACTGTACATAGCCCAGAAAATAAATGTCATTTTTTCTCTCTCCTGAAAAAAAAACTATGCAACATACAATATGCAGTTTTTGATTATCTGTAATGAACTGAACCCTCACATAGCTCTAATTCTGTTGGGCCTGAACACTGTGGATTATTAAATTGGGTTACACATTCAAAAAATCCAAAATGAAACTATAATTAATAATCTATTACTACAGTTTATTAAATAATATTTGAGTTCTAATTGCCTATAAGATAATGGAACTATCATTTATTTGCAAGCTAACACAGAGATTCTAAACAATTTATTAGCCTAAAGGCTAACACAGGAATATTAAGTAATTAACACATTTTAATATGACGATACAGCAACTAATGCATTTAAATTGACTGCAAGAAATAAAAGTTGAGAGTAAAGTAGAAAAAGGATGGGACTAGTGACAGATGCATTTAATTATTCTTGGTTGATCTCAAAAAAAAGTTAGGCAGACATAAGCCAGGTTATTATTTATACGGGAGACTTAAAAAAAATCTTAGGACTAGAGGCTAGATAGGCAAATTAGACAAAACATCCAGAATGTGAAAATCAAACCTTTCTACTTTGAATTATATGGATGAGGGAATCTTTACAGCTTATTTAAGTGTGGCAGAAAATGCAACAACCCTTTTGATCAATGAAATGTGTTGTATCTTTTGGAGATTAAAACAGCTCTTCTCAGAAATACAATAAATCAGGGTAGGCAATAGTGACATTAGAATCCACCAGTATATATTGAGGTGACTTGCAGTACAAAAACAGGAGGACATGAATCCCAATGACTGAATGACAATAACACCAAGGATCTTTTTCTTCCTCCTTTTAAAATCAGATGGTGCTGGATAGTTGATAGTTTTATACAACAGAAAGAATGTCTGGAGAGAGAAAGTTGAAGATAGGAATATATCTTCTATAAGAAAATATTCTTGAGGGTGTTGTTGTTTTTTTGTTTTTTGCATGATGGACATGATAATAAATAGCCCCCTTCAGGAAGTAAGATTCTGATGGGAAAGTTGCTGAAGCCTGTCTACAACCTAGAAACTGTGTAGTCCCTTCTCCTCTAGGGAAAGAGGATAAATCTCATAAATTCCCAAAATGCACAGATCAGAAGAGAAAGAGCTAAACCCAAAGAAGGAAGTTACGAAAGTCCTGAGAAGAGCAGTCTAACATGTGTATTACACAGAAATACATTTTTGGCAAGGAAAGCTGATTCTTGCAAAGTTCAGCTCCAACTATGAGGATGGACCTAAGCCTGAGTGCAAGTTCAAATATTGATATGGCAAACACGTTCCTAGTCTAGGCTTTGGCCCAGAGACACAGCATTTTACAACTTTGTGTCTCCCTACCTAAGCCACACTTTTTCACCTTGTTCTGATTGAAGGATGTCATGGTCTAATGCAAAGCTCAACTCTGCACAAACTGAAACAGAAAAAGATACCATTTCGATGGGATAAATGGGAAGGAGTGATCCTCCCTTTTAAACAACAGACGTTCAGAATGAACTCAGTCCAATTTTTTTTTTTTTTTTAGGAAAATTTAAAGGGGAACCAGAAGAAATACAAATGAAAAACCAAAGGGTCGTAGCAATCTGGCCTCTAAATAACTACAAGAAACTGTGGGAGAGGCCACCCCATTAGATGCTACAGATAATGACCTTTCTCGCTTTTTAGCATAAATATGGATTATGAATGGCTCACAGGAAATATAAATGAAGCAAATTTCCTCAAAAAAGAAGAAAATTCACTATTTTAAAAAAATGAAACAAGAAGTAATCTGTTTTCAAGAAATACATTTTAGGGAGGAAAAAGATATGGAATATTTATTGCAAAACTTTGGGTGAAGAATTTATTTCAGAAATTAAAGAGAGAAATTGAGCTGTTTTGTATATAGGTCCCCACTGACTTTTTGGGGAAGTTTGCAAATGGGAATTACATGATCACAGACATTTGGCAACCAGTCATAAAAGTGAAGAGGTTGCCAAGTGTTTGAAATGCAGTCATGTGAATGGGGGAGCCAGCATAATGTTGTACGATGGAAATGCTGGAAATGCTTTACGGCTGTTGTGACTGTGAGTGGTCATTAAGCGACAATTCGCTGCAGCCAACTTGCCACAGCCAATTTGCAGTGGCCAACTTCCACACATAACTCACCATCACTGCCAACTTGCCAAGCCAACTTGCCATGGCACAACTCGCCGTGGGACAAGAGTTACACTAATATCAAGAAATGGTGGAATAGAATAATTAAAGAAAAGATGCAAAAGGAGGAACAAAATAAAATGTGAATGAAAAAAAATCATTTAATGATATTTTTGAATTATTTTAAATTATTAATTTGAATTGTTGAATTGTCCCGTGGCAAGTTGTCCCGCAGCAAGTTGGCTGTTGTGAGTTGGTTGTGGTGAGTTGGCCACGGTGAGTTGTCCAATTCCAGGTCAAGATTATAGTGAGAGAAATTCCTGTTACTGATAACATCTCCAATTTTATTTGCTTGATTGTTTAAAGACCTATTTCAGATGACTTTTCAAATACAGTTAGAATTTTCCCTTCCAGTTGTTCTGGGGAGAAAAATACCCACATTATGATGCACATTCTAGTGTTATCTCAGCAGTCATAGATTGATGTATATACACTGCAAAAATGATATTATTGGATGAAATGAGTTAATGGTAAGAAATAATACAGTCATGTCCCAAGGAAAAGGAAAACAAAAACAGGAAAACAATGTTGAAATGCCAAAATGTGAAAAGTAATGTTAAGTAAGGATGGTAACCATTTCATGTACAATAAAATGAAATTCATTGCTTTCTGTGATTCTTCCCTGTTGAAGAAAAGTAATTTTATATTCAGTAGGCTCCTGACAAAGTGACCTTTCTATGCATTGATTTAAAACAAAAATGCACAGCATATTGTCTTTGCTATTAGCCACAACTAGCTAGAATTCTCCAACCTGAAGGAAATGGAAAGTCACTGAGGATTTTTTACTACATATTCCAAATGTTTGCTTCAGTAAATTACTAAGAATTACATTTCAGACTATTCAATTTTGCTTGAAACTGGAAAGATGGAAGGTGGGAAGAACATTGATTACTTTGAACTTATTTCAGTATTGTTTTTAAAGTTCCAATCTATATTCCTCACCTCGGACTAAGTCTTGTTGACCTCTATTCAATTTACTGGCTTAAAAATATATATAGAATTTCACTGCAACATATATTTTTGATTAGCACTGTTGAAATCAGCAAGGCATGGAAGAAAGGAAGGAAAGTCCCATAGCTCGCAACTGCATTTTCTTACATTTTAAAACACCTGAGTTGCTTATGTTATGCATTATAGAACTAGAATCTGAAAGTATTATTTGGATGAAATAGTTTGTAATTTCATTCTTGAGAAAGTAAATGAAAGTTTAAGATGACTGATTGGACTGATTGGACTGATTGCACATGCAGATGTCTGTCTATAGTTATAATTTTGCAATAATTACTTAAATGTTACCAAGGATGGATATATATTTTTATAGCAAGAGTGGACAAACTATGGTTTTGCAATTGACAGTAGCTACAATTACTATCTTTTGTAGGTTCCGGGAGTCATAGCAAATTCTTGAAAATTAAGGTTCATCAGACTGATTCAAATATTTCTCCATAACATAAAATATTGTGATCAAGTCGAGGTGCTGTGACATGTAACTTCAAGACCCTATTCCTCTTTTAAATACTGTATATCCATAACTTCAAGGTAGCTTTATACCAAATATCTTTTGCTACATAGAAAGTATTTGAAAAAAATGACTCTTTAATTAGAATACATGGCTGCCTTATTCTTAAAAAATGCAGTTTGCAATATTATTTTAGTAGCAATAGTTTGCAATTTTACCATATGTTCTTTAGATACATGCCTTTAAAGGAACAATTTTTGATAGGCCTACAAATGTAGGACTGTTCTTTGGATACACTTATGAAAGTTGTACAGTTTTTTGGTGTGAGATACCAAATTAATCCAAAGACATTTTGCTTCAGACAAAGGCAAGTTTTGCTTTCTCCCTAGTGTTAGGTGAATTGATGAAATTATTAAGTAACTGATGCCTGCTTTCTCCTTTTTTTTCTTTTCTTTTCTTTTCTTTCTTTCTTTTTCTTTTCTTTTCTTTTCCCAGGGCAAAATTCTATAGACCACATGCTTTGTCTTGCACCCTATAACCTAGCCCATTGCCGCCAAGTTCTGTGGAAGACATCATTTTTATCATCAGCACTGAAGAAACATTCAATGAGCTTGTTTACATAGAATCAGGGGACCACCATACTGTCCTTTTAGCAGCAAAACATTTTGGATCATAACTAACCAGATAATTATTTTCTCTATTTCATATTCAAAGTTCCCAAATTGTCTGGACTGAATCTCATTTTAATGGTGGAAATAAAGTCCTCAATTTACGACCATAATTGAACCCAAAATTTCTGTTGCTAAGTGAAACATTTGTTATGTGAATTTGCCCCATTTTGCGACCTTTCTTACCACAGTTGTTAAGTGAATCATCGCAGCTGTTAAGCTAATTAACACGGTTATTGAGTGAATCTGATTTCCCTATTGACTTTGCTTGTCAGAGGGTCACAAAAGGGGATCACAGGACCCTGAGATTCTGCAACCATCATAAATATGAGCCAGTGGCCAAGCGTCTGAATTTTGATCATGGAGAAAATGGTCATAAGTCACTTTTTTCAGTGCCGTTGTCAGTTTTTGCAATCACTAAGTGAACTGATGTAAGTCAAGGACAACCTGTAAAATAACGTCATGCACCATACTCATGATTAGGAAATATAAAGCCACATAACATGTTCATTCCAGTACTTGAGGGACTGTCACAGAGAAAAGGGGTGTAGACCTATTCTCCAAAGAACCAAATGGCAGGACAAGAAGTAAGGAGAAGATTATCAAAGAGAGATCCACCCTAGAATTGTCAATTTCCTGACAGTAAGAACAATTAATCAGTGGAATCACTGAAGGTTTTCAAGAAGAGACTGGACAACCATTTGTCTGGAATGGTATAAGGTCTCCTGCTTAAACAGGGGGTTGGACTATAAGACCTTTAAGGTCCCTTCCAACCCTATTATGCTATGTCTGTCATCCAATATCCCACCATTCTTTGGTTTCTGACATCTGAGCCACTTTATTTTTCCTGAAGATAGAATCAGCCTTGGTTTAGCACAATCTCCTGTGATATATTTTATTTCCTTTATCAAAGTATGGATTTTATGTCCAGACTGAATAGAGAAAAATTTACAGTCTTCTGATTGTTTATATTGGAGGCCATTGAGTACAGAAAAGGTAGAACTAAAAAGCCAGCAGATAGGTTTTATGTATATATTGCAGTTAAGCAATGGACCAAAGCAAATTGATATAGATGTTCTTCTTCTACTTAGTTATGTTCACATTGCCCACACTACTCTTTTTCTGCACATTTTACAAAGATTGTATTACTTCTAATACAGTAAGACAGAATGAATAGTAATAACTATAATAGTGTGAACCATAACTCAGCCAGTCATTTTTTCTTTTTCCTGTTTGTCTGAAGTCATCTCTTCAGACAAACATCCGTTTCTTTTTCTTTTCTTCAGTGGTTTTTTTTTGTATCATCACCCAATCATCACTGAAACGAGACAAAATCTGCCATACATTAAAGTGACTTTGGTTGGACATTTCTAGAAGACACTATAAGTCGCTAAATGGGAAAATGCATTCAGATATGGAAAATATTTATGTTGCTCTTAATTTCTTTCATGCTACCAATGGCCAAACTGTGTACCTCTTCCAGCTTCTAGCATTCCATTCATGGCCCCCAAAGACTGAGAGTATCCTCTAGAATAGGGGTCCCCAACCCCCAGTCTGTGGACCGGCACCGGGTTGCGGCATGCCAGAAATCAGTCCGTGCAAACAAGCAAAACAGTACATGAAACCACGCTCTCTCCAGTCCATGGAAAAACCTCTCTCCATGGAACCAGTCCCTGGTGTCCAAAAGGTTGGGGATCTCTGCTCTGGAATGAGTGAGAGCAAAATGTTCTGTGCTGATTTTTCATTTAGGAGAAATCAAGAAAGATTAAGTGTCATGGAATCTTTAGGAATCCATAATACCTTCCCAACCAAACATTGGCCAGTTTTGCTTGTTTTGGAATGTTGAGGTGACAAAATGGATCCATTACTTTTGCCCCTTAAATTCCCCAGAAAGTTTTATATATATATTATACACACACACACACACACACACACACTTACTTCTCATAATTTTAGCCCTGCAACTCTGCTGATATATTCCCTATGGCTACTAAGCAGGTGACAAATTGAAAGATTGTTCATCCCTCTTTTATGCAAAAACCCTGCAAAAATAATGGGAGAAAGCTATATATGTACTTGTTCATATTTCATAAGTGTTTTCAATAATGAATTATCACCAGGATGAACAGCCAAATTCAAGCTTGGAGAAGCCTCCATACCATCTGGTTCATGCATCATACATTAGCCCATTCTAAGGTGTGATGATTTACAATCAGTATGATTAGTGAGCCATTTCCCCAAAGCTTAACATGAAGTTTGACCTTAGGTTACAAGCCACTACTAGCACACAAGTGAACTCTCCATGAAACTCCAAGGATGTGTTTGAAAAGCAGCTGTCTTGCTCAACACAGCATAGCAAGTTTCCCTGACACCTTTTTAAATAACACAGAACACTGAGTCGCATCAGTCATGTTTCATTATATCTGCTACCCATCCATTGCTGGAAGGAAATTGCTTATCCTTGTCTTTTCACACTATAGAACAGTACATTGATGCATAAGTCCATTTCCACTTATTCACTGCAGTACCCACTAAATATAGACAGAAAAAGATGCAATTACACTTGCCAATGCCTTTTCTAAATATTGAGTAAAGAACCAGCATAATTGCAAATGCTCTTCCAGATTTGGAGGATATCAGCACTTATTAATAAGTATCTGCTAAAATTATATTAAGACCAAGTAAACATCTCACTGTGATAGCTTTTTTCCATGCATTCACTTTCAGTGACAGAGCACATTATAGAATAGAGTAGAGTAGAGTAGAGTAGAGTAGAGTAGAGTAGAGTAGAGTAGAGTAGAGTAGAGTAGAGTAGAGTAGAATAGAATAGAATAGAATAGAATAGAATAGAATAGAGCTGGAAGGGACCTTGGAGGTCTTCTAGTCCAGCCCTCTGATCAAGCAGGAGAACCTATGCCATCTCAGACAAGTGACTGTCCAGTCTCTTCTTAAAAACCTCCAGTGATGGAGCACCCACAATTTCTGAAGGCAAGCTGTTCCACTGATTAATTGTCCTCACTGTTAGGAAGTTTCTCCTTAATTCCAAGTTGCTTCTCTCTTTGATCAGTTTCCAACCATTGTTTATTGTCTTGCCCTCTGGTGCTTTGGAGAATAGTTTGATGCCCTCTTTGTGGCAGTCCCTCAAATACTGGAATACTGCTATAATGTCACCCCTGTTTCTTCTGTTCTTTAGACTAGCCAAACCCTAGTCCTTCAGCCGTTTTTCATATGTTTTAGTCTCCAGGCCTTGGATCATCTTAATTGCTCTGAACTTTTTCTAAGGTGTTAACATCTTTTTTGTAGCATGGTGACCAAAATTGCTACACCATATTTGCTACACCAAAGATCCCACAAGAGGGATAGGTCTGGAAAGCGGTACCTATATACAGCCCATCTGTAAAGAGAATATTGACTAGGCATAAAATTGGTACCAAAGTTTTGTTAGGAAATCCACTATCGGTTTACATCTATGAGCTTTTTAAACTTTTTAAACTACTAGAACAAATGGCAAGTGATAGAGAAAGAATCTGTCCCTGCATCTGTTTCTCGCTGATCTATGGTTACATAAACTTAAATCACCCATTTCCACTTATTCACTGCAGTACCCACTATACTGAATTAATTAGAAAATTTCCCTAATCATTTTTTTCTTCTATTCAAGGTGTAGTTAAGATAGGCTTTTTATTCTTGTGTATTTTCCAATAATTTTTGTTTTCTTCAAATACAATAAATATCCGTTAGCATTAATTGATAGCTGAGCCAAACCCATACGCTGCATTCAAGACATTATAAGAATGTTGTATTTTTTAATAGGACATTTTGCTACTGAATTATTCAATACTTTTTTTAGTACTCTGAATATGCTGAGCAGCAGCATCTACTCCTGCTGAATACAAATCTTTAATAAGTTTGTAAGTTAAGATACATACAGTACATACTCACATAAAGTTATACATGCATAACATCTCTGCTGTTATTTCCCACCGTCTGTCTGGAAAATATCAATCAGAAAGGAGCTGGAAGGGACTTTGGAGGTCTTCTAATCCAACCCCCTTGCTCAAGCAGGAGACCCTATCATTTCAGAAAGGTGGCTATCTGGTCTTTTCTTAAAAACCTCCAATGATACCTACAACTTTTGAAGGCAAGCTATTCTACTGGTTAATTGTGCTCACTGTCAGGAAGTTTCTCCTTAATTCCATGTTGCTTCTCCCCTTGATTAGCTTCCATCCATTCTTTCTTGTCTTGCTTTCTGGTGCTTGGAAAACAAGTTGACCCCTTCTTCTTTGTGGCAGCCCCTCAAATATTGGAATACTGTTCTCATATCACCCCTAGTTCTTCTTTTCTCTAGACTGGCCATACTCAATTCCTGAAAACATTCTTCATATGTTTTTGTCTCCAGGCCCTTAATCATCTTAGTGGTTCTTCATCTCAACAACTTTTTTGTAATGTGGTGACCAAAAGTGGATGCCGTATTCCAGGTGTGAACTTACTAAGACTTTATAAAGCGGTACTAATACTTCACGTGATTTTGATTCTATGCCTCTGTTTATACAACCAAGGATTGTATTAGCTTTTTTGGCTGTTGCCAAAATAGTAAAGCTAGTTTCCTGAATCTCAAGACATTCACTGTCCCCACAATGATCCATAGCAGAAATTGCCTAAATCAACTTACCTTTGGATTGGCAAACAAAAATTGTTTAAAAAAACCACAAATGGAGAGTGGGAAGATATTACAAGAGAAAATTAAAATTGACTTTGCTTCCATTTAAGTTACATAATACTGAGAGTTTGAAGATAATACATGGGGGGAAATGATTAGCCCCCCGTTATTTGTTAGCAGAATGACCGGGGGATGGGGGAACTAGGCGTTGTACTTAAACTGTGTACTTAAAGATAAATTGTGTACTTCAACTGCTCTTCTTTATTATATAATTTATTATTCATGCAATAATTATTCAACATACAAAACCAATGAGCTAGCCAAGCAGGCCTGAAATCCACTCTGTTCTTGTTTTACAGCAGTAACATCATTTATTGCTACAGAAAATTACTGAGACCTGGCTGGGCGTTGAAGGAGGAGTACCTCTAGTAGACATCTGCCCGCCAGGTTTTCAGGCATTCCATCAGCCGAGGACCCGGGGTAGGGGCGGGGGGGTAGCGGTCATTATAAGGGAGAGCCTTTGTCCTAGGGAGACCACTGTGCCTCAGATAGACGGCGTGGAGTCCCTCCTTGTGAAATGGGGGC